>NC_135700.1:23578574-23648574 GCF_964276395.1 Gasterosteus aculeatus | reverse complement strand
TCCTCAGTCTCAGTTCAAGATGAATCCAGATTAAAAGCACCAGCTGAACATTTGGTCCGACGTTCCTCCTTGGTACCACACGCTGTGAAAGGTGGACGTGACGTCACACTTTGACGTAAATGTCCCCTCTGGCTGACAAAGGATTCACCTCTTTTACCTCAATGTCCTCAATGAACTGTTCCTCGAGCAGAAGAAAGAACAGTCAGAACGGGCCAAAAGGAAACGGAGAACAAACAGAACAAAGTCCAAAGTCAGATGCATCTTTAACGGGTTGCTTTCTCTCTTTTGGGACTCCGATGAACCGGTTCTGGATGTTAATGATGCTCCTGCTGCGGTGCAGCGATCAGCAATGACTTTCGTTTCGCTTCTGCCTTTGTCGATTCATCCGTCCACCGCGCAACCCCGTGGATCGCAGTGGGCAGTATCGGGTATTCTAGAGCATCGAAAACACATAAAACTTCCATTGTGAATAGAAAGCGAAGACGTTAAAGTCGCCTCTGCGTGGACTTGTACCTCTAGTTGTGATACAACTCAATGTAACACGACAAGACCAAGCTAAAGCTGCAGAAAATGACTCTACTTTATTATTACTTTATGGTCTCAATCGCTTGTTCCTCTTCTTCAATGCAGCATAATAATGTTCATTGAGTAAATAAAGGTCATTTAGAGTCAAACAGGCCGTAAAGCAGGGGATGCTTTGGGAGGAGGCTTTCTACCAGGTCCTACCGGGGTCGTAAAGACAGTTTCATCATCGGGTGACGTTTTTAAGCCTCTGTTTGACCATTTCGTGTCCCCATCTTTCGTGTCCCCATCACAGACTTGTACAGGACCAGAGCAGTCGCCCCCCGGTGGTCAGAGAGAGGGAAGCGTTAAGACACTTCATGCATACTGGTTATGGTTCGTACCCTCAGCTACGACTAAACAGGTTTTCGTCGTGATATTTGGAATTTGTCTCAGAGGGATTTTACTCTTCAAATATTGTGGCGGTAATAATAGTTTTAAAATACGTTTTAAACATCGGCAGACCAAAGACACACTGGAATCAGCTTTCACAAGACCTGCGAACGTCTGTGGCTCCGATCAGAACAACATGATCACAACTGGAACAGAAAAACCTTTTGTCTGCTGTCCGGCTACAAAGTATCCCATTAGTGCTGCCGAGTCCTGACGTGTGCGTGTGTGTGTGTGTGTGTGTGTGTGTGTTGGTGCAAAGGATCAGTAGTTTGGTACATCATCCACCTGCACCGACGCATTCTCCCCTCTCCTCCTTTCTTTAACGTGCTGTTGCTAAGATACGAGCCGCTCATCTTCACTCCTCCACACACAACCAGTCCTCGCGCATCTGTGTGTGTGTGTGTGTGTGTGTGTGAAATGTTTCTCCCGACCTCCAGATTATCCTTGACACGCACGCGTCTGTGTACATCGTTCCCTCACAGTCACCTGAGAGGTCAGTTTGAAAGGAGGACAGGTGTCTTTCTTCTCGCCTGCAGACACATTCCTGGAGACAAATTTCAGAAGAGCGTCAAAACTGACCTGAGAGCAGCTGAGACGCTTCAAACAAATAACATTTGCATCCCACGACTCTTTGAACAAAATGCGCCTTACCCCAGGGTGCCATTAAAAATGGTTTCTTTTATGTGTGTGGGTAAAAAACTCCCACGAGGCTTTGACAGCGAGCCGGTGTCCCGAGGTACTAACGCAGTATTTAATCCACTGCTGCTGTACTTCTATTCCACTCCTCTTCAAAGTGAATAATGTACTTTTCACCCACTCGAAGACAGATGTTTATTTTGAAAAGACACTTAACTATGAAGCAAATGAATTCTCTCTGGTGACCAGCAGGGGGCGACTCCTGCGGTCCCATAGACGTCTATGAGGAAATGACTCTACTTCTCTGCAGTGACCAGCAGGGGGCGACTCCTGCGGTCCCATAGACGTCTATGAGGAAATGACTCTACTTCTCTGCAGTGACCAGCAGGGGGCGACTCCTGCGGTCCCATAGACGTCTATGAGGAAATGACTCTACTTCTCTGCAGTGACCAGCAGGGGGCGACTCCTGCGGTCCCATAGACGTCTATGAGGAAATGACTCTACTTCTCTGTAGTGACCAGCAGGGGGCGACTCCTCTGCTCCCATAGACGTCTATGAGGAAATGACTCTACTTCTCTGCAGTGACCAGCAGGGGGCGACTCCTCTGCTCCCATAGACGTCTATGAGGAAATGACTCTACTTCTCTGTAGTGACCAGCAGGGGGCGACTCCTCTGCTCCCATAGACGTCTATGAGGAAATGACTCTACTTCTCTGTAGTGACCAGCAGGGGGCAACTCCTCTGCTCCCATAGACGTCTATGAGGAAATGACTCTACTTCTCTGTAGTGACCAGCAGGGGGCGACTCCTCTGCTCCCATAGACGTCTATGAGGAAATGACTCTACTTCTCTGCAGTGACCAGCAGGGGGCGACTCCTGCGGTCCCATAGACGTCTATGAGGAAATGACTCTCATAGACTAGATTCAGTTTCAAGTCTTCTTCAATACGTACAGATGTTCATTGAGTAAACATTTGCATTACAGCTTAGAGGAGAGTATCTACTCAAAGTGACAAATGATCACCGCAGCGTGTTGAGTAGCCGTGATTCGTTCTCACTGAGTTATTAATGTTGCTCCATTGATCACATGGTCTCATTATTCATGTAATATTTATCAAGAGACTAAAGGCTGTTAAAAAGGTCCACCTGGTGATCAGAGTCACACACTCACACACGCACTCACACACGCACACATCGTGTGTGAGTGTGTGTGTGTGTGTGTGTGTAGATGCCTGCAGGCTTCAGATGAGAGGGAGACCAATCAAAACGAACCTGTTCTGTGGAGACACAATTTCTGCTGGTGATGATTTTTTTTTTGCCTGATTTTAGTATTTTTTCCAGGAAAAGGACGCGAGCGCCGAGCTGGAGGCGAGTCGATGAGGCGATGAGTCACTCAGTCACGTCAAATAAACAGCAGGAACGATCTGTTTGTGTGGACCAGCCGAGAACTTCACGCCAGCTGCCAATTGGATGAGAGTTAGGAATGTTTTCCTTTTTTAAACTCATCAAAAGGCATCTGGTCCTGAGTGTAGTCCTGATCCTCTATATGAACCACTCTGAGTGTAGTCCTGATCCTCTATATGAACCACTCTGAGTGTAGTCCTGATCCTCTATATGAACCACTCTGAGTGTAGTCCTGATCCTCTATATGAACCACTCTGAGTGTAGTCCTGATCCGCTATATGAACCAGTCTGAGTGTAGTCCTGATCCGCTATAGACCTTCATCAGTAAACGAGACCATCAGAGAGTAGATGGTCTATACATGTGGTTTGGGTAAAGATCTCTCTGTGGAATCGTGGACGTGGACATGAAAGGCTGAAGTGAGGAGAACATCTGATGGAAGCACACTGCCTCCTACAGGTGGAGCTACCAAATCACACCTGCTGCATTTACGTCTCGTAAATAATAAGTGAAGGGAAGACGGCTGTGCTTTTACTTCACCTTTAACCTTTAACCCGTAATGGAGTATTTTTGGTGAGTTGCACTTTTCACGAGAGTTAAAGATAAAATGTGTGTTCAACCTCCGACAGCATCGGCGCTTATTTTTTTAATTATTTATTGTTCAAGCTATGAAAAAAAAACATGTTTGCGTTGTGACTCAAAACTTCTGTTTCATCAGTTTCTTCGGTACATCTGATATTTGTATCGTTTTGTCCACAAACATCACCAACAATCATCTCGTCTTGGTCTCGTGATTCTCTGTGAACTCACGCAAGGAAACCGTAACAAAATCACCAGGTGAGCAAATGAATTCAGTGAAATCACAATCAGGCTAAAGAAAGTGATTCTCAGACCAAAAGTCAATTCATGTTTTTTTATTTTTTATTTGAGATAATTGCAGGAAAAATAAGTTCGAAAGAAAGAAGCAAACGTCAACGCCAAGAGGCTATGAAGGAATCCACCAGGGTCACATGACTTCACGTCCGGCTGCGGAGGAACGTGTCTCATTCGGACAGAAAAGTTAACTTTATGACGTCTTCAGCTTGTGTTAATCACAGAATATATAGACAGAAAAAAAAACATTCTATGAGACCAGCGAACAGGAAGTGATGAAGCGCTGACTCGTGTCGTTTCCTTCAGGAATCACGACCCTTCAGCCCCTAAACATCTGGCGGAGGAAGAGAAGAGAGAAACGAGGCTGTGATCGATACTCGACGCGTGATGCTCCCTCTTCGCTCCCCCGCGTGTGTCGCTGTTCACCGCGACTCACCGCATTGGTAGAGGGCGTTGACGCGGGCGATGTCGTTTTGGCTCATCGTGGTGGCGCTCCCGAACTCCATGTCGGGGTCGGCCTTGGAGACGATGGTCGGCTCCCCGTTGCGAGAGAAGGCGTATCTTCAGGAGGACACGAACACAACGTGTGAGGAGACGCGCTCTCTGAGCCACCCAGCAGACCGCGCGTGTGTGTGTGTGTGTGTGGTGTGTGCGTGTGTGTGTGTGTGTGTGTGTGTCAGTGTTCTGCGAGCTGCTGCGTCCGCCCCACCAGGCGACTTCGCCCTCTTACTTGCTGTAGTGCATGACGGACTCAAAGTCGTACGGAGTTCCCAAGTTGTTGGTCGGCTGCTTCGCAAAGTTCTGTTCCGTTCCTGCGCAGACAAAAGTGTCATTTGAGCTTTAGATTTCTCGTCAGAGCGGATCGAAATCGTTCTCCTGAGGATCAAAGACCTTCGTTTGCAAACCCGAAGAACATTTTGCTCGTGAATTCTAAAGTTTTGTCTTCACATTGACACGTATTTGAATGCTTTCTAACGATACTTCTCCTCGAAATCAAACATAAGATGTTTCTCTTTTTCCGACAGCTTCAGCGTTCTACGCTCGATTGTCTCCCGCCTCCATCGCCCCTGAAGACGGCCGCTGACCTGGACGGATGTTTTCCTGCAGGATGGACACGTGGTCGTCCCTGTCGGAGCGGACTTGCTCGTGGTGGAAGCCCAGAGCGTGGAGGACCTCGTGCTGCACCGTGTCCGTGAACAAGCAACCGTCCCTCCTCAGGGAGACCTGCTGTCCCTGACTCTGACGGCCCAGGTAGGACCAACACCTGTGTCACACACACACACACACACACACACACACACACACACACATTGAACAACCGACGCCTTTCTGGCCCATTGGGTTGTTTATTTAGTAAATTGCCAAATGAATTAGAGGCCGATCACATGACATATGGTGGATTTCTGAAGCTGTGAGTGCAGCCGTGTGTGTGTGTGTGTGTGTCTGTGTGTGTGCGTGTGTGTGTGAGTGTGTGTTCCCACCCTGTTCCTGAGAAGAAGCTGAGGTACTGGCTGTGTCTGCGCCTCCACACGAAGCGGATGCAGGTGGACCTGTGGAAGGTCAGCAGGCTTTGGATGATGAGGTTCTTCTCGTCTCTGGCTGTGGGGACGAGGGGACAGCTGAGACGACGAGTCCACGGCGACCACAGCTTCGATTGCGCTTCACTCACTGTACTCGTTGGAGATGACGACGGGCACGTAGACGTAGCTTCCTCTCTTGGGCCACTTGCAGCCCGAGGTGACGCAGGGGTCGGCGTTCCTCTGCAGGTTGGGCACGATGTCGCCGTGCACGAGGCGCGTGGCTGCAGAGCGACAAACACACAAACACTTCATGTTTTCTGCTTGACAGCAATGGAGCGATTAGAATTATTATCATATTAATCATTAATCATGATTATTTCGGGGGGTCCATCTTACCGATGCCATCGTTGGCCCGGGCGATGGTTTCGGACACGCCCAGATTTTCTAAAAACACACAGAGAAAAACAACCCATGAGACCAGAAACCAGCGGCAGCTCCGTTTGAAAATGAGACACTAGACACAAAGTTTTGGGTGAATATTTGGGGACCTTCTCCGTCAGTCGACTCACCTACTGCAGCCTCGTCATCAACGGCTCCCTGCAACACAAATAACAACCATCTGAAATCAGACTGACATCGTGCATCGTGCATTTAGCGATTTCCCAGTGTTGACGGAGTCGGACGTACCGAAGGGGTCAGCGAGAGGAAGAAGAGGAAAAGGAAGGCCGGAGTCATGATGCTGGTCGTCTCCATTTCAAACTCAGTCTGAAGATGAAGTCAAATGAAGACCACCGATTGGTGGTTAAAGGTGGAGTTCGGTGTTGAAGTGTAAGAGGGTGAAGGAGATCCTTACCTGTTGGACCTGATGCTCGATGCTGCGGAGTCGCCGCTCTTGGCCCTTTATAGGCCGCTGGTGTGGGCGTGTTCCCCCTTTCAAGCTGTCGATCAAATACTTTGTGGTTCTGTTGTGGCAGAATATTTCCCCATCACAGGCAAAGAGCTCTGTAGGAAAAAAACAAAATGTTCCCTCACACGCGGAATGTGGCGCGGCTGCATTTTGTGTGCACGCACCTACACATGTGTGCACCAGTCGAACGTTTGGACACATTCCATTGATTTTCTTTCTAGATGAACATTGAATTCATCAAAACAACCAAGACACAAGAAATTATGTGGTAAACAAAACCAGTATATGTTTTACATTTTAGACCTTGTGCGTTGGCGATAGCGGCGCGCTCTTCCAGCAGCTTCATGGGGTAGTCAGCTGGTTTAAGGTGTGTTAGGAGTTTACTGTAAAGTATTTGAGACATCAGTGGTGTTGTGCAGGCTTGGCTTCAGTGAATCTGCTCATTCCACTGCAGTTCCCCAGATAATGGCAGGAACCACGCAACTAAGGGAAGAGAAAGGACTTTCATCACTTCAAGAGGATTCATCAAACGCTCTGATGAAAGAGACGGACCTCTGCTGCCGGGGAGAAGTTCATTTAGCTCATTTCATGAGTTATCAGCCCGTTCAGAGGCCACAGAAGTGCTTCCCAAGTTCACGTAGCAGACACATCTCAACATCATCTGTCCAGAGGAATCAGGCCTTTGTGGCTGAACACTACTGAGGAAGAGGAAGAGTGTTGCTCTATGATACCCCCCCCCCCCCCCCCCCCTTGGGGGTTCGGGCGAAATGGGCTGCATCTGGCCCGCACCTGTAATGAGTTGGAGACCCCTTTAGAGAAATAGGGATACAAATATATAAAAGATGATTGAAATGATAATTCATTATCATTATCGTAATCATCATTCTCAAAAATAATTAAAATATGCAAAATTCAAATTAGAATAAAAACGTCTGTGTCACTAAGTGTAAAAACGGTCCTGTGGAGCAGACATGGACACGACCAACTACCAACTACCAACTACCAACTACCCAACCGGACCAAACAACCGGGTGTATGACTATACTCACTGACGCAGACATTTCTAACTATAATTCCTCATTTAAACACAATTCTTATGCATTCAAATCATTATTTCTTTGCCATTTTCTATTTAAAAATATATATTCATACTATTCATTTGCTACCAAAATGCACTGCCCAGTCGGAACCTGTTTGGTTCCTTTGCTTTTGCTTCTGTAATGTGGCGACGGGGAGAAAATGCCCCTGAACGCCGAGGCCCTGAGGCCCTGAGCCCGTGAGGCCCTGAGTCAGTCCCTCCGGGGACACGATGTGTCCACACGGAGGTCAGGATCCAGCAGCTCCATTGGTGTATGCTTACCCGTCATGTTTATATATAGACAGAATGAGACGCAGACTGGTTAATTGTTCATAATGATGCTTGGTCATCCAGCAATTGTTATTCATTTATTTTATACCATTCAAACTTCATCGGATACTGAAAGGCGCCAGGATGTCATTCCATTGAACAATTAAAGTTAATCAGGTGTGTGAAGCTAAAGGGTGTGTCTGTGTGCGTGAGAGACAGTTTCCTCCAAGTTGACGTCCTGAGCGACAAGAAGGAATTTTGTGAAGGAAAAAATAAATTCTTATAGATATTTATGAGAGATTACAACAGAATAATAAAACAAATGGTGAGAAGTGTACAGAAGTAAAGTATAGTGTATACTTATATATGTGTAGACGTAATACTGAAATCCTTGTAAAATGAAATAGCAGAAAGACTGTCTTACTAAAAAGACTGATAGAGCCAGTTGTCTTTGTTGTGGTGTACAGGACAAAGTCATTACTGTGGGTGGTTTTAATCTTGGTGTGCATGTTGATAATGACAGCCTTTTGTACTGCATTAATGCTTACCCTACATCCCCCTACATCACCCTACATCCCCCTACATGACCCTACATCCCCCTACCACCCCCTACATCCCCCTACATCACCCTACATCACCCTACATCCCCCTACATGACCCTACATCCCCCTACATCCCCCTACATGACCCTACATCCCCCTACATCACCCTACACCCCCCTACATCACCCTACATGACCCTACATCACCCTACATCCCCCTACATCACCCTACATCCCCCTACATGACCCTACATCCCCCTACATGACCCTACATCCCCCTACATCACCCTACATCACCCTACATGACCCTACATGACCCTACATCCCCTTACATGACCCTACATCCCCCTACATGACCCTACATCCCCCTACATGACCCTACATGACCCTACATCACCCTACATCCCCCTACATCACCCTACATCCCCCTACATGACCCTACATGACCCTACATCCCCCTACATCACCCTACATGACCCTACATGACCCTACATGACCCTACATCACCCTACATGACCCTACATCCCCCTACATCACCCTACATCCCCCTACATGACCCTAGATGACCCTACATCCCCCTACATCACCCTACATCCCCCTACATGACCCTACATGACCCTACATCACCCTACATCCCCCTACATGACCCTACATGACCCTACATCCCCCTACATGACCCTACATCGCCCTATATTACCCTACATGACCCTACATCGCCCTATATTACCCTACATCACCCTACATCCCCCTACATGACCCTACATCACCCTACATCGCCCTATATTACCCTACATCACCCTACATCCCCCTACATCACCCTACATCCCCCTACATCCCCCTACATGACCCTACATCACCCTACATCCCCCTATATTACACTACATCCCCCTACATCCTCCTATATTACCCTACATCACCCTACATGACCCTACAAGACCCTACATCCCCCTACATCCTCCTATATTACCCTACATCACCCTACATCCCCCTACATGACCCTACATCACCCTACATCCCCCTACATGACCCTATATTACCCTACATCCCCCTACATCCTCCTATATTACCCTACATGACCCTACATGACCCTACATCCCCCTACATGACCCTATATCACCCTACATCCCCCTACATCCTCCTACATTACCCTACATTACCCTACATCACCCTACATTACCCTACATCACCCTACATTACCCTACATCACCCTACATTACCCTACATCCCGCTATATTACCCTACATCCCCCTATATTACCCTACATCACCCTACATCCCCCTATATTACCCTACATCACCCTACATTACCCTACACTACCTTACATCACCCTACATGCAAATTGACTTTGCTCTCAAATTTTATGTACATAATCTACATACAGTTCTTTAAATTTAAATTGAAAAAACAACACAATAACTAGAACAAGTGAGGGTTTAACGTTTAGTAATTATACAACATATATGTATATGATATTTTTATTCAAACTTCAAGTAGAATGGTGCTGATTTTTTTCATCAGATCTTGAAAGGCACCACGATGTGTGTGTGTGTGTGTGTGTGTGTGTGTGCGTGCAGTTTACTCCAAGTTGACAACCCAAGACATAAAATAAAAGACAAGATGTAACTTAATAAACTGAAGAAATTCTCATGCCAGATCTGTATAAGAGACTACAACAAAATATTCTATAAGTAATGCTGACGTCATCGGAATGTAACACAAAGCTATTTTTGGCTCTATCCTTTTAATAAACCTCAAACCTAAACTCTCATTGGACAGACCGGTTCTCAGTCTTTCACAACAAAGTGTAAAACGATCCAGTTGTCTTTGTTGTAGTGCACAGGGCCCCAGGTCTTTCAGAACAAAGTAATTACCGTGGGTGGTTTTAATCTCCATGAGCATGTTGATAATGACAGCCTTGGTCCTGCATTTATCGCTTTGTTAGATTTTATTGGTTTTTTTTCGGATTGAACAGCAACAACTCATTGTTCTCATCACACCCGTGACCTGGTTCTGCCACAGTTCAGCTCCACACCTCCACTCATCAGCCTGAACTCCCTCTACCTGTTCCCTCACAGGCCCCTGATCACTAGTCAAGCCTCTACAGCGCTGTATGTCTCACGATATCCGTGGACTCCTGTGAATGCTTTAGTCCGTGCTGGACTCTGTTGCTCCTCAGGAAAGAAGAATGGTAACTAGAAGGAAGACCTCGGACCAAGGACTCTGGTCTTGCCTTGTTGGACCTCAGTGCCGCATTTGACACCATTGATCATTGTAGCCTGTTGCAGAGACTAGAACTTTTAAATGGTATCATAGTTTTTCTCAATTGCTAAGACACTAAATCACATTCTCTGAACTAAATTTTCAGTGACCTAAACTCATTTTACGAATGAGGCACTCCTTTGTTTAAACTCTCTCACAATCTCACAATCTCATTCTCTAAAAACATAAGGCACTGTATGTGCACTTGGGTTCCAACAGGGTAAACACATTTCAATCAGGACAGACTCAGTCCGAATCGACAAACATTCCACATGTATAATATTGAAATGTGCAGAATCTTTGGCGATCGGACGCCATCCTAAACCGGAATAATCAAGGGGACGTGATGCCGAGTTCTGCTTGACAGAATCCCCCCAAAAGATGAATTTTATATGAATAAAATGAACAGTGTCTCACCTACCGCAGCGTCCTAAGCAAAAGAGAACATTAGTCGCGTGAGAAATGGTTTCCATCATCAGTTTAGGTGAGCTAGCCAGAGTAGACCCAGTGACTAGTACAGCGAAAGACACCCACTAATGAAACAGGGGTCACGTTAGACCCGGAGGCAACCGAGATCCCGGTCGAGGGCACCACCACCAGTTATATGCATGACTTACCGGGCAAACTCGTTGACTCTGATTACCGTGGCGACGTTCCAGAACTATCGCTTAAGCTCCATGCTGCAAACATTATTACATATTGTGATGTCTATTGCTATTTACGGTATAGTTGATTTAGATTACTGTGCATTTTCCCTTCTTGCAGAACCACAAGAATAGAACATGCGCAAGAGGCCCTGATTGTAGATATGGCTCTTGAGAACAATGCCATCAGACTCCGTGAAATTCAGGAAAGAGTTGTTGAGGACAATCTCAACTTTGAAGGAATCAACAGTGTCAGCATTTCCACTATTGATCGTGTGCAACACGCATGAAGTTTACAGAGTACCCTTCCAGCGTAACTCGGAACGATTTCAGTATGTTCAAGTACGTGTACACTCTTTACTGTACTTTACTGCACATACAGTGTGCATAAAGAACACTCGGGAGTCTGCAACCTGCAGCCAGTGCAACCTGTCTATCTGGTAGTTTGGGGCAATGTGAGCTTTCACCGAAGTTTCCGAATTAGAGATTAGAAATGAGAGAGTAGAGGTTCAACGTCAACCCAAATGTCCTAAATGTCAGCCTTCCACCGTACAGACCTTTTCTAAAGGAAGAGAATAATTCTTCTCTGCGTGGCGGTGGAATGTGTATGACTGACAAGCCATGTAATTGGCTTGTGGTGACGTCACTGTGGAGTCTTGCCAAACTTGGGTCCGGCACACCAGAAGGTTTTTCCCCCGTTGGCTGTTAAGGGAGAACATCGCCTGCCAGGTGGATGAAGTCCTCTGGTCAGACCCACCAAGACAAGACGCTGAGGCACAGTGAACACTGATATTGACTTCCTTGTAATATGCTTTTCATTTACAATTGTTTTTCATTACTATACAATCTGTTGACAGTTAGGTACTGTATTCAATTCTTTACCAAAACACATTACACTTTTTCTTTAACTAAATGCCGTGGCTGCTGTGTTCTCCATTTTCTTGTGTTGTGTCTAATGATTGATCTACTGTGTTTAAATATGTACTGTGTTTGTGATCTGAAAGCATTGATTGATTGTGAACACAGGTTAAATGGTTTAGGGGCGAGTGTTTAATTTTACCAGAAGCTTCAGGAGTTTTGGGAACGTAGTTTGGACATTGTGGTTTTGTGTTTGTAGTTCTGAGAAAATGGGTGACAGTTTCCTGAAATGTGTCTTAGCAATTGAGAAAAACTGTTAAGGAACCACACTGGTTTAAGTCGAATTTATTAGATTGATACCAGTTTTTGTTTGTAAACGGTGAATCCTTGGTGACCACCAATGTTATGTGCTTGGATTGATTTTTATTTACACTTTTTATAGGCAATTTTATCAGAAAACCCTGCATTAACCATCATTGTTATGCAGACGATACTCAATTGTATCTATTCATCGAGCTAGATGAGACCAGCCAGCTCATTAGACTTCAAGCATGTCTGAAGGACATCAAAAGCTGGATGACCTGCAACCTGATCTTAAACTAGGACAGAACATTCCTCTTATTATCCCCAGAGCACCTTCGCAGCCAGCTGTCTGGTGGTATAGTTTCTCTGGCTGGAATCGCTCTGGTATCCAGCAGCACCGTAAAGAATCGACCCGGATGTGTCCTTTATAAAACAAACTGCGAGGACTTCCCCTTTTCAACTACGTAATATTTTGAAAATCAGGCACTTTGTGGCTCAAACTGATGCAGGAAAATGAGTTCATGCATTTGTTACGTCTAAACTAGATTACTGGCTCCTGCTGACGTGAGCCGTCTGCTGTCTGGTGCGCTCTCCATCGGCCTGGACCTCGTTCTCTGCTCTCACCGAGGTTCCCCGTTGCCGGCCAAGCGCCCGCATTCTTCTGTTAAACGTAAAAAGACTTTTTGTTTGTAAGATCGTCTTGTGGTGAGTTATATTTTGGCCTTGGCCTTCCTGAGTTCATTAAAAGAGACTTCACCTTCCTTTGGTTTGGGTTCTCTCAACCGCACTCAGCTCGTTTAAGTCGAGGCTTAGGACTTTCCTCTTTGATGAAGCTTATAGTTAGGGCTGGCTCAGGCTAGCCTGGACCAGCCCTTAGATAAGCTGCTCAAGGCCTAGACTGCCGGGGTATTTCCTACGACACGCTGAGATTAACTTATTCAGGCTAAACATGTTTAAGACATGGATGCATAACAACAAACGTATAGAGAGAAACCTGCGATAACAGAACAGAATACTACACTTTATCTTTTGATGTCCCGCACAGCAGTGAAATGATTTAGTTCTTCTCTTACCTCATGGAAATAATTTGAGCTTTGGTCCAAAACTAAGCGCGGCCTGCTCTCTTCTGGCCGTAATGTGTACGGCACATAGCTTAAAGCACGGTTAACATTCAGGCCCGGTAAGAGACAGAACATGATCATCTCATTGGGCTCTTCGGTTCATTTTCTGTCCCTTCATTCTGGATTTGAGTGTTTGTTCAAAAGATTCAAGATATTTATTGTCCTGTGTACATTAACAGGTACATACAATGATATTCTCATTTTGCTATGCTCTCCTTCCACATAGACACAGATCTAAAAGAAAATAAATATATACGCACACTAAAGAGCAAAATGTATAAATATATATGCTGTGGACATTGTGGACACTAAAGTGCACCACGCACTGTATGTGTGTGCTTTATCACATCCCGCTTTTAATAATCACCACGGTCTTTAAACTGCTACGTTTAAGATTAAATGACTGTAGATATATACTTTTATTTACACGTTGATATGATTTACATGAAAGTAAGAAAGTCTGTGTTCTGCGCAGGATGCACTGGCGTGTGTGCGTGTTCTCTGTGCTACGTTAGTGACCCATGGTTTCTACTGACATGCTGTACTGTAACAGGGATCCTGGTCACATACAAATGATCTAAAAACATGACAAAGAATTAGGAAAAGAAACATTGCGAACACACGTTGTTAGAATCAATTGTAAGTAAAAAGTGATAACAAAATTCTAGAGGTGTGATCAAATCTTTAATTTGTGTTATTTTGTAAATTACATTACACACATTTGTGACATTAAATCTTTTTGAAAGTGATAGTTAATAAAAACCCCACAAACTACCACAAGAAAACTCTTTAATTTATTCTGACAGGAGCCACGGGTGTGTTTCTATCCTCAATAGCTTCAGCGTCTGCATGAAGATAAATGCATGCACAAGTTTTTTCCAAATCCTGTTGTGACATAAATCCTTTAATCCTTGGTATATTATTTAGGTTATAATAGGCTGGTTTTGTAACTGTCTTGATATGGCTGTTCAAGTTGAGGTCTAAATCCATAACCACCAATATTTCTGACCTGGTTTTTAACATCAGTGTTCAGCGCTGACTTACAATCATTCGTCCTCGGTCCCAAAAACCATTACTTCTGTTTTATTTTTGTTTGATTGAGAAAATTATGGCACATGTAGTTTTTTTATTCGTTCAATGCATTTACTCATCAGTAAGACAGTTAAGTAGATATGTGTGTCATCTGCATAATTCTTATAGCATCCTGTTTCTTTCCATAAAGACAACTTCTTTATGCTGTGATTTCAGTTCTTCTAACTTGCTCAGGTTTGCTGGTATCGGACCTCTGTGTTGTATCTTTGTCTTTGATCAATAACCTGCTCTTACAGTCACAATTTCTAGAGGTTAGGGGCTCCACAACGAGCATATTGAGGTAAAACACGAGGTAGTCAGCAGACACGGAAGAAGTCTGCTAAACGCTTCACTCTCATTGAAGACAATCACATAAAGCTTTACGCTGATCAGGACTCAACGTTCCCCAGTTTGGTAGCCACTGTTCTACACAGAAAGACTCATTCGTTCTTCAATCTGTGACAGTTGAACTGAGGACGGTGTCCAGAGCTCGTGCATTCGTCCAAACCCAAACGCGGGGTAGAGGGCTCCGCTGAACGCGCAGTGGAAGGTGTGGAGGTGGGTGCGTTTGGCCGAAGGGCCGACGGAGGGGAGAAGGTAGAAGGACACGGTGCCGGCAGGCCAGTCCAGATACAATGCCATTCTGTTAGAGTCAGGCGGCGGGACAGGCACTTCTTCTGGTTCGTTGTTGTGCCAGGCGGTGAAACTCTGAGCCGTGCAGAACAGACTCCAGGACTGATCGTTCCGTCCGATGCAGCAGTCATCCCCGTCTCCTCTCCGGTTGATTCCTCTGTATGTAACTCCTATCTGAACCCTTCCTTTCCACCGGACCTCCCAGTAGCACCGGCCAGTCAGACCTTCTCCACACAGCAGCTGTCTCCATCTGTCAAACCTCTCCGGATGATCGGGGTACAGCCGTTTCTCTTTCACCAGCGTCGCCAGACGGTTGTCGTCAGACACCGAGAGGTTTTGGCCGGCTGTGGTTGAGTCCAGTGAAAGTTCACAGAAATCTGATGGGACACAAAAAACAACTTTAAGTTCACTGCCTTTGAAGTCACCGATGGATTTATACCTTTGGACGGAACCAGCCTTACTGTTCAGCTAGTGCTTTGTGTTTTTAATTTGCCCTACCGAGTTTAGAGATCAATTAAAACCTCATCTTATTCTCGGTGACCTTTGTCACACGGGGCTGTAGTCAAACAGGTCCGGGACACTAGACAAGTTCAACTTACACTTAAGAATTGATGGTTTCAGGCGACCCTTTCCACAATGATCGGTCCTGTGGAGAAGGTATAGAATTGTAAATGGCAGAGAAAGAGAAAGACGAACAGACATTAAGTTTGCGTTCACACCTGTAGGTTCTTTGGGAAAACAAACATGAAGTTGTACAGACTGACGGGTGACTAGTTGATTCAATGGTTTTGGCTATTTTTTTGTCTGAGTCACAAAGGAAAATCACATGCACACAATCGACAACCACACGGTTTCTGAACAATTATATAATCAATGCTACTTGAGAGTTTCTAGTTTCCAGGCGGGGTCCTCCAGTTTAGCAGCCAGCAGTGTCTCTCCTGAGCCTTCCGGGTGGTTGAAGCTCAGGTCCAGCTCTCTCAGATGGGAGGGGTTGGAGGTGAGAGCTGAAACCAGAGAAGTGCAGCCTTCCTCTGTGACCTGACAGCCTGAAAGCCTGAAAACACGTCAAAAGCTTCATTAGAGATTTACACCTTCTTCAATCAATAATTATTCCGTGCAACAATCTGGTTGGACATTTGATGCTTCCTCATTTTATCCAGTTATTTTGTCTGTGGTCAAATTGCTCATGTAGCAACATAAATTACGTAACCAGCCTGAATATGCAGAACATCTGAAACCTCTGATGAGACTCTATGAGCAGAGAAAGATATTTGCTGGACGATGCTACGCTGTGGTTGGACCTTGAGGACGGGAAAGTGGGTCGGGAACCTTTTTAAACTGAATGATGATTAATCCACTCAACAAAGACTGACCTAAGAATCTCCAGTTTACAGTGTGGACTCCTGAGTCCATCCGACAGCAGCTTTACACCTGAATCCTGCATGTCATTGTTACTCAGGTCCAGCTCTCTCAGGCTACAGTTCTTAGTGAGAACTGAGGCCAGAGCTTCACAGCTTTTTGTTGAGAGGTTACAGCCACTCAGCCTGAAAACAAAAAAAGTAGTTTATTCTTTGCCAAAGAAATGAGCGTTTTATACACATGTTGTGCTTCAATGTCCATGTGCACCTACACAGCTGTTTTGGATGCCTTGACCACTGGCAGGAGCTTCAGAAAACCCTCCTCTGAATCCGAGTATTTGTTCAGATCAAACACGTCCAGATTCTTTTGTGAAGACAGTAAGATGAAGACGAGCGCTGACCACTGAGAGGGAGCGGGTTTGTCCCCAGACAGACGTCCTAACCTCAGGTACTGTTGGATCTCCTCCACTAACGAACGGTCATCCAGCTCATTCAGACAGTGGAACAGATTGATGCTCTTCTCTGGAGATGGATTCCCTTTGATCTTCTTCTTGATGTACTGCACTGGCAGCTCTTTGAATTGTGTTTTACTGCTCGTCGATCTCATCAGGCCTTGTAGGAGAGTCTGATTGGTCTCCAGTAAAAGGCCCAGAAGGAAACGGACAAACAAGTCCAAGTGTCCGTTCGGACTCTCTAAAGCCTTGTTCACTGCCCTCTTGTAGAGGTGTTTGAATGCAATGTTGCAATGTGATGGCACGACCGGTAACGAGGTGTGTCGGTGTACTACTCTCAGTAGATTGATGCCAGTGTTGATGAACGTCAGGAAGACATAAAGTGCTGCCAAAAACGCTCAGATGGACAAAGCAGAAGACCTTTTCCTGGGTCAGCCCAGCCCCAGTGAAGATCTCTGTGAATACTCCTGAGTGTATGGAGGCAGCTTCTATGTCCACCCCACACTCTCTCAGCTCTGCTTCATAGAAGATGAGGTTTCCTTTCTCCAGCTGCTCGAAGGCCAGCTTTCCCAGGGAGAGAACTGTCTTCTTGGTCTCTGCGTTCCAGACTGGATCGCTCGCCCCGCTGCCCTGGTACTTTGCGTTACTTTGCTTCGTCTGAACCACCAGGAAGTGGATGTACATCTCAGTCAGGTTCTTGGGCAGCTCGGCCGTCTCTCTACTTCTCAACACATTGTCAAGGACCGTAGCAGTGATCCAGCAGAAGACCGGGATGTGGCACATGACGTGGAGGCTTCGTGACGCCTCCACGTGGGAGATGATTCTGCCCGAGTGCTCGTTGTCTTTGAATCTCTTTCTGAAGTACTCCGCCTTCTGTAGGTCGTTGAACCCTCTCACCTCCGTCACCATATCAATGCATTCAGGAGGGATCTGTTTGGCTGTGGCAGGTCTAGTGGTTATCCAGAGGCGGGCAGAGGGAAGCAGGTTACCTCGAATGAGATTAGTCAGCAGTACTTGGACTGAAGCCGACTCTGTGACGTCAGTCAGGATCTCGTTGTTGTGGAAGTCCAGAGAAGGTCGACATTCGTCCAGACCGTCAAAGATGAACACAACCTGGAAACGATCAAATCTACAGATTTCTGGTTCTTTGGTTTCAGTAAAGACGTGATGAAGAAGTTCCACCAAACTGTATTTCTTTCCTATTAGCAGGTTGAGCTCTCGGAAAGCGAATGGGAAAACAAACTGAATGTTTTTGTTGGCTTTGTTTTTGGCCCAATCCAGGATGTACTTCTGCGTTAGGACTGTTTTCCCAATGCCGGCCACGCCCGTTGTCACCAGAGTTCTGACTGGCTCATCTCTTAGAGGTTTAAATATGTCCTCCCATCCAATTGTTGTTTGTGAACCTGCCGTTTTGCTAATTTAACAAAACAAATTTAAGGGTTTGAGTGCAAACGAGAGACAAACAAACTATTTAAAGCAGACTTATTCGTTCTACTTAGTGATCAGAGCGTACCATTTCAGAACACAAAGAATCAATGTTAGAAAGCGAAATGTGCTGTTGTACATTTCCATACCATGAAATCTGAGTCCAGGTTCTGATGATGCTTCAGCTTACGTTTGGTGAGAACCTCTGACCTCTTCTGGTGAGGTCTGTAGACCCAGAAATCATGTTATTTCACAAACTTAAGCGCACACACACACACGCACGCACGCACAACCTTCACTTTGAATTGTTTGATGGTATGTTGATCTGACATCCTGGTACCTTCCAGTAAGTGATGAAAACATTAACACAACTATTTCCCTGAAGTAAATGATACTTGTGTACTTCATGTTTCTACAGTCCTACCGAGTATACGTTTCTATCCAGTACTTAGTGTAAATGCCACAGTACGTTGTGTGCTCCGTCGTGTCAATTCTCACCTGGGCTCATCGATCGTTCCTCCAGGCTCGGGTTCACTAATGGATGGGCAGCTCCTCAGGGACACACAGTCGGGTCCTGGAAGCCCTGGTGAGCCGGGCTTCACCTGCTTCACCGCGCTTCAACACAAACACTCGTACTCCAGGTTATTTACGCAACTTCAGAGAAATTCAGATTCTTAATTAAAGTCAGCAAAGTCACACAACACCCAAAAAGAATCCTCACGTTTGATCGTCAGACTCTCCTCCGTGCTTGAAATCCGTGTGCTCCCACATAGAATGGTGTCTCCTCCACGGGCCTTTTCCCACTAAGTCTGCTGCCTCCAGCTTCCCGGGACTTCGACACAAAGGCGACAATAAACATTCAAACTGAAAGTCTCTGTTGCTTCCTTCCCTCGGATGTTCGAGCGTCACCGTGCAGAATGATAAATGAGGAAAGCCGACCTCACCTGTTGTTTTTGGTCCAGCAGACACGGGCGCCGTCTTCCGTCGCCTCACACACGTTGTAGTTTGCGCTCCTTTAGGGACACGAGCAGCATCACTCCCTGAGAGTTTGTCCCTGTTTGACTTCTTACCACAGCCTCTTTTCTTTAGTCAAACCGGTTTGCAGACTAAATATAGACAACACGACTACATGGACGCCCACATCTGCTTTGACTGTGATTACAGAATCGAGTCCTCATACCACACAAACAATGGACCTGTAGACGCAGACAAGTTTAAAACAAAACAATTACTGGAAAATCTGTATGTGTATATGTATGGATTTATATCTATATACATGCATACATATACTGTGTGTATATATACATGTATACGTATATATCTACATTCATATAGACATATAGATACGTGTGTGTGTGTGTGTGTAAATACGCGTGTTTTAGTAAACTATCGCTGAGAAATGCGCGCATATTATTCGCTCAAATGTGCACACGCCCTTACACGGACGCATCCGCGCGCGCGCGAGCAGATGACAGGTCAGGTGACAGTCACGTGTCCCGGTCAGCTGATGCTAACGCTAGCAGCCCGGACGGACGGTTTAGCAGCAGGGACGGATCTGACGGTCAGCCAGGATGCCTTTCTCCGAGCTATACTTCAACGTCGATAACGGCTACCTGGAGGGGCTGGTCAGAGGGTTTAAAGCCGGAATCTTGTCCCAGGCGGATTATTTAAACCTCGTTCAGTGTGAGACTCTGGAAGGTGAGGACAAGCAGATGTCGGCTAACGGCTAGCAGCTAGCCGCGCAGGGCTAATGCGAGCTAAGCGAAGCTGTCAGCCTGAAAGCTGACGTTAGTTAGCTTGTTTTAATGTGGCTTTAATGTCGCCAGTCGACATCGCGCTTGTCATCGTGGTCACGAGGCGCTGCTCGTTGAGCGTCACGTCGACAGTCGGCGATTACATGTCACATCGTATGCGACATCTGTTTATTTCAA
This sequence comes from Gasterosteus aculeatus, assembly GCF_964276395.1. Lineage (NCBI taxonomy): Eukaryota > Metazoa > Chordata > Actinopteri > Perciformes > Gasterosteidae > Gasterosteus > Gasterosteus aculeatus. Next base: position 23,628,341 of record NC_135700.1, on the reverse strand, counting down.
GCATGATCTCATATACATCCTAGCTAGCTAGGCAGCTAACATTATGCTAACACAAGCTCCGCAGTTGTATCAATGGGCTTTTACAGAGGAAGTGAAATTAACGTCGGAAGAGATTTTTTCACTGCATAAATGTTTCAGTTTACTCAAGTTATAAGGCTGCGTTAGCTTTAGCTAGCTCTATAGCACTGAAGCTAACGTTAACGTAACGTTACCCGCTGCGCACATTGGCACACTTAATATTTATTACATCAATGCATCATAATTACTGATGCTTTCGTATGTGACTGCGTCACTTTCAGATAGTTAAGGAGAAGAACAACATATGTACGTTATTGCCAAGTAGAATCCCATATAACATTTACTGGTTTGATATATTTCAACACGCAATAAAATTAAATAGATGTAGATAGATTGATACTTTATTGACACCTCGAGGGAAATTTTGATATCACAGCAGCATGTACAGGGAAGAAAAAAGAATAAAAATATACACATTATATACAATATAAGATAGAAATATTAAATTAAATAAACTAAACAAACAAAAGAATAACCTTCAAAAAGAGACAATAATAATAATTTGTAAAAGGAGACGAGGAAGAGCAGCAACATCACAGCAGTACAGGGATGTTATTGTCGTTTTTTGGCCAGAGATTTATTGAAGTGTTATTGCACTGGGCGGGAATGACCTCCTGTATCGGTCCTTGTGACCGATAGAACATGCATGATGAAAAAATGCCAGTGTGGTGAACTGGTGCACAGTAGAGAAGCATACTGTACTATAGGTGGGATTATACAGGTGTAAACCAGCACACCGGTAAAGTTGACCTCTGTGGAGTGAAGAGCTCACGAGCTCAGTCACGTGACCTTTATCATGAACATTCATGTAAACATTGTGCCGCCTGGCGCGGTGAAAGGTGACATCGTGCGTTTGGTGACGTAACGCCAGCGAGGCCTCTTTGCAGACCTGAAGCTGCACCTGCAGAGCACCGACTACGGCAGCTTCCTGGCCAACGAGGCGTCTCCGCTCACCGTGTCCGTCATCGACGACAAGCTCAAGGAGAAGATGGTGGTGGAGTTTCGCCACATGAGGAACCAGTCGTACGAGCCGCTGGCCAGCTTCATGGACTTCATCACGTAAGCAAGACGCGTGTGCGTCTGCGTGCGTGTGTGTGTGTGTGTGTGTACACACAGATGCACACTTTCTGTTTTGCAACTTTTTTACATTTTGGGAATTTCACATTGAACATTGTTCTACATCATGGAGCAACAAAACACCACATGTCGAAATACACAACAGATAATAAAGATAATGGTTTCCATTTAAACTAATACACTTTGGTATGTTTGTATGTCACAGACATCTCTGGTTAAACCACGAAAGGATATGAATTCGTTTAAAAACCAAAAGGTGACGTGCTGGATAAAAGCACTGCAGAGCTCGACCCTTTTTATACACAAATTACTTGGATAAAGACCACACGTTAGTCCTCTCAGTGTTGTAATAGCAGCCCCCCCCCCCCCCCCCCGTCTCCCCCCAGGTACAGCTACATGATCGATAACGTCATCCTGCTGATCACCGGCACCCTGCACCAGCGGGCCATCTCCGAGCTGGTGCCCAAGTGTCACCCGCTGGGCAGCTTCGAGCAGATGGAGGCGGTCAACATCGCCCAGACCCCCGCCGAGCTCTACAACGCCATCCTGGTGGACACGCCCCTCGGTGTGTACTCCCCCGGCCCTCATGTCCGTCCAGCTCTGTGACGCTTTTATCAAGCAGAGACTCTTATTTAGCAAATGAAGCTGTGACCAAAGGGACTGAAGTTAGCTAATCAATAAGGTTTATGAATAATGTGAACGTTAGCACTGTGAGTTAGCGTCTTAGTTAGTCTCAATATAAAGAACACAATTTATTTGATTTCATTTGTATTTTTAGATTTTTCATCCAAATCACCAATTTGTCCCAAGAACGCAAATCTAAGTTTCGACCGGTTTTCTTTTCTTTCCCTCTTTTAGCTGCGTTCTTCCAGGACTGCATCTCTGAGCAGGACTTGGACGAGATGAACATTGAAATAATCCGTAACACACTGTATAAGGTAAAGCATGTTAGAGTTACATTACGTGTCATTTAGCTGCCGCGTTTATCCAAAGCGACTTACAAGAACTTCATTCAACCATAAGAACAAGAAACAGCCGACCCACATTCTATATTCTTTGATATTAATTTGACTTGGATTGACTTTGTTCCTGTATTCATTGGATGAGTAAATACTGTACTATCAGTAAAGTGACATCATGGTGACGTTCTCCCCTCTCAGGCTTACCTGGAGGCTTTTTATAAGTTCTGCTCCAACCTCGGAGGAACCACGGCCGACACCATGTGTCCCATCCTGGAGGTGAGTGTTCAGGGTTCAGAGGCTTAAACAAACGGATGCATGGACGCAGCGCTGCTGGGGAGAGATGGGAACACCATCATTGATCAACCGGCTGCTGGAAAATGGTCCAAGTAGGGCAGTACAATCAATTTCAGCAAACATCCCGAGATGATTTAATACAAAACAACTTCCAACATGAAAAAAAATCACTGGCAATTCAGTATAGATTTCCATATTTATATGAAAAGTATGAGATCATTCCGCCCGACAATTCCAGCCTCCACGAAGGCACAAGCTTCGGGCAAAACCAAGGTCGCCCCACGCCGTGTCTATTTAAGGACGCTGACCATTTTTAATCCGTATGGATCAGGATTCTTGTATCGGTAACATCCCATCGATGCCCAGCAGGGTCTGATTTAACGTACGAGTAAATCGGTCCATGTGAAGCTCCGACTCTTCAGGAGGACCGGCTGATCGTTCTGATGTCTCGTACAAAATCCCCTCCCTGCTGCAGTTCGAGGCGGACAGGCGCGCCTTCATCATCACCATCAACTCGTTCGGCACCGAGCTGTCCAAGGAGGACCGCGCCAAGCTCTTCCCCCACTGCGGCAAGCTTTACCCAGAAGGCCTTGCTCAGCTGGCCCGGGCGGACGACTACGATCAGGTCAAGATCGTCGCCGACTTCTACCCGGTGAGTTCCAGGCCTCCGCCGTTGTGTCTGTTGTTTGTCGCCATTGAGGCCGTCTCTGACCGCTGACCCCGTGACCTCAGGAGTACAAGCTGCTGTTTGAAGGAGCCGGCAGCAACCCAGGAGACAAAACGCTGGAGGACCGTTTCTTCGAGCACGAGGTGAGAAATGGAGACGCCACTTAGTTTACACGCAGCGACGTTTGGAGTTTTACGCTCCTCCTTCCTCCTCCTCCTCCTCCTCGCAGGTGAAGCTGAACAAGCTGGCCTTCCTCAACCAGTTCCACTTCAGCGTGTTCTACGCCTACGTCAAGCTGAAGGAGCAGGAGTGCAGGAACATCGTGTGGATCGCCGAGTGCATCGCCCAGCGGCACCGCGCCAAGATCGACAACTACATCCCCATCTTTTGAGGCTCCGCCTCCTTCCTCCTCATGTCATCGTTGTCCTTGAGCGGCGTCTCCGGTCTCCCCTCGATGTGTCACATTCTGACAGTCTGATGCTAAATCTTGTGCATTCTTTCGCTGGCTGGTGTAAATTGTTTTCTATGGTATTTTCTGCTGCAGCGAGAGTTTCGTTTTGGGCTCAAATCACTTTGAACGCCGCCGTCTTCTTCTTAAAGACACAGAAAGTGAACATATCGCAGAAATGAAACATTCCGCTGCTCATCACCAGTATTTATTTCTGTTGTAGTGCTTCCTTCTGTCAGCATGTCTGGTCATAACTGTGCCCCCCGTCTGCTGTCTTAACTATATTGTTGTTAGATATCCATAAAAGCAGCAGGTGCCCCCCCCCCCCCCCCCAGTTAGTGTAAATGAACGTGCTGGAATGAGGTGAAATCTTGAGTATACGACCGGCTTAATGTTTAAACTATACAAAGATATATAGATATTTAAAGATGATTCTATGATTTTGTTTACTTCTGCTGTAAAAAGAAAAAAAGAGTTGATTTGTTTGTGTTTCTTACTCGTGGAACGTGTTCTGTAAATGTGATGAAGAAATAAATGGACTCCGCTGCTCTGATGCAGGTCTGGAAGAACTGAGGCTGTGACTTATAAGCGATGCCGAGACGAGGTCAGAGGTCAACGCTGACCAGAAACCTCCACACACACACACACACACATTAACAGACAGATGTTTGTGCTCGTGTCTCTTCCTGTTCCAGATGAGCTGCACGACCCGCTTCCTCTAAACTCCAGTTACACAATCAAGATTCTTATTTCAATACTTGTGTAAAATACTGGTCACTCGTTAAGGTACTCGACAAGTTCAAAAAATAATAAAAATATAATTATGCAGGAGATGGAAATATTTTATGTGACACGCAGTTCCTCTAATAGTTTATTTAAACTGAATTAAATTGAACTACTAAAGAAGAAACGGTTATAAACCCCAAATCTGATGAAATACAACCGGGTTTTATAAATCTATTCAAAGCTGCGTTTCCAAAAGTTCTAGACTTCAGGATTTGATCGTGGAGGTCAAAGGTCACAGTGACATCACAAAACCCTTCATTGTCCCTGACTCAGGAATTCATCTGCTTGTTCTGCCTATTTCACACGCGTGTCCAACGACGACGAAACGACGAGGCCTTTAAACAGCGGCCCGTGGCCGGTTGTCATGGAGACGGCTCAGGCTTAAGAACGGCACGCGCCGTTCACAACAGGTGGATTGGTTTTACCGGCGGAGGACTCCGCCCCCTCCGGGTAGGAGCGACTCGGCTGAACTCCATCAGCTCTGATTGAGTCCAATCAGAGCCGCTCCAGTGAAGTGAGGGCGAGCGCTTCCCCCTCCCCCCCCCCGAGGAACCCCGTCCAGCGATGAGCTTCCAGCTGAGGACCAAGGCGCGCCTCTCCGAGCTGCACTGCTGCGTGGGCCTGACGGACTGGGACATGGACAAGGAGCTGAAGCTGGCCACCACCACCGACCAGTTCCACCACGGTGACCGCTCGCTGCCGAGGCCCGATGCGCCGAGAGTGACCATGTTTTAAAGTGTCTTAACCCATCGCTGCCGACAGATGACAAGCTGGTGGACCAATACGTGGTGCAGAGGCCTTCTGCCCGAGCCCCCAGGAGGAAGGATGAATTCATCTGGTACGACAAGACGTCAGGTGAGCTGGAGAAGGATCAGCTTCTGCAACCACGACGAGTTGTCCAGACGACGTCCGCCGCCGTTTTTTTTTTTAAGCGTTCCGGCCGTGTGCTCCCCGTCCCTCAGACTCCTTCGTGAAGCCCAACCTGTGGCTGCTGGTGAACCCCAGCATCGCCTGTCCCGTCCGCCACCGGGACAACGTAGCCCGCGGGCCCCGGGGGGGCCCCCCGCCCGTCCTCCAGGAGGACCACACGGTACCACTGAGCCTCACCGCCCGATCTCGTCCACGGGTTTTATTTAATGAAATGCTTTTAGTAGAGGAAGCGCCATTAAATGCCTCCTTTCACACAATGTGTTTATTATCCAAGCTCTAGTTAGCCAGTTAGCCCGAAGTATCTGCAAATCAGACCAAAGCAATGGAGATAAGATGTGATCCGTAGTGTCTTTTTGTGAATTTGCACACTGAGAGAATTCGAGCGTAATCGGTCTTTTTTTTAAACTGACCTGTTGGTGTATCGAGGCTCTCTGCAGGACGTAGGTGTCAGCAGATAGTTTTCTGCTTGGTCTCCAGTTGGTTTACATCTACTGGGCTGGATTCACGATGCTTCCAAACATCAACTTGGGAGAGAGATGACGGCTGTGCAGTGTTTCGTGCCTGGAGATGCATGTTGGGGGCGAGTTCATGGTGCGATCGTTATCTGCTGATGCGCGTGACGAAGAGGAACTGTGTCTTTTGACCATCAGATCAAAGGTGAAGACGTCTCCAGTCGACCAGTGAAGAACAGACGAAAGGGAAGAACCCCGACGTCCCGCGTGAGTCAAACACCATGGAATCCGCTTTATATTCATCCCGTCGTCGTCTTGGTTTGAAGTGAACGCAATCGGACCTCCATGAAGCAACTCGGCCTGTTTTGATTTCAACCCAACGCCAAACATTCTTTTCCAGAGACGACTACCACTTTAGTCCACAGGGGGCGCTGCGATCAACACACGAACCGTCACCTCGGAACTTCATCTTTTGATTGTTGCTCCTTTAGTCCATGTTTGTAAATAATAATGAATCTATGACGATTTACTTAAGTCTTTTTAGAGATTAGTACTCTGTCCTTCCAGGACAGTAAGACCCTGAAGCCGGGCTGCTGGCCCCGCCCACCCGTCAACTACTGCATCCTCATCGCCTTGGCGCTGAAGAGCAGCCACACGGGCGGCCTGAAGGTGCAGCAGATTTACAACTTCACCAGGTCAGAGTTTGATGAAACGCGAGTCGATGCGCCGATGAAAGTCCCCGGGTACCCGATCGCTCTGCTCCCCCCCCCCCCCCCCCCACCAGGGAGCACTTCCCCTTCTTCCAGACGGCTCCGGACGGCTGGAAGAACACCATCCGGCACAACCTGTGCTTCAACAGCAGCTTCCGCAAGACCTGCAACCAGCTGTGCCGGGACGGCAAGAGGAAGTCGTGCTTCTGGCACCTGACGCTGGACGGCCAGCGGCGGCTGAGGGACGAGATCCGCGCGCTGACGGGGGACTCGTCCCGCCAGCTGGAGCGCAGCATGTCCCGCCCAGGTGGGTGTGGCCACGTGCCAGCCGGGACTTTTACTCTGAAGGGGCTTTTACTCTGAAGGGACCATAGTGACAAGAGGAGGGAATTGTTGTTTTGAGTAAATAAAAATCCCTGCTGAGCTTCTTTAATGTGCTTTAAATAAGTAAATCAGAGCGACGGTTTTAGTTACAACGAGCTGAAAATGTTCAATACTAAAAATACTGTTTTCTTCTTCTTTCAGATGTGATTCAGAGTTTATTCACCGTTTGACTGCATGTTGAAAACAAAGTTAATGCATAATTAAACTTTTCTGTTACGCTGAATATTATTTCTATTTCTGTAACATTTCTTGGTTAAATGTTTGATTTACTCACTTCATTGTTTAAAGTTCCCTAAATAAACACACTTGTTCATGTTTAAGATGGAGTCTGTCCGGTTTAATGTTTCTTTTTCCACACGTTCATATTTTATCACAAACCTTCAGCACAATCGGCAGCAGTCAACATTTAAATCTTCTTTAAAGATTTACATTTTTCAAATCTTCCATTTGTTTGCTGCGCTTCACAGCCGTGTGGCTGGTTTACATGTTGGATTGTCTCATATTGGTGAGGATTAGTGGAGCTTTTGTCGCCGTGGTTACACCTGTTAAATGTACCGTCTCCCTCTCAAATGTTATAAACCAGCTTTTATTGAATTGTAGAAAAGTGGCTGAACTTGTTCCACCCTAAAGACTTCCTGATGTTTGGGTCATTGTGGTGTTTGAGGCTCGGGGCCTCCAGACGTTTGCTTTCAGGACTTTGTCCTCTGAATCAGAACACGGTGACCTTGAATTTTTTTTTTTTTCCCCCGGCTGCTTTGTCTAATTTGCCTCGACAGTCAAATCGCAGGTGGAGACGGACGCAGCCGCGGGTGGATTTACGTGTCTCCTGCTCGAATGAGTCAAATGAGCGGTGTGACCCCCAGGAACCTGGGGGGGCAGATGTTTGTGTCCAGTCACCGAGAGACCAGCAGCAGCTCAGGTAACGGAGGACGAGGAGGACGAAGGGGACACGTTTAATGTCTGATCCTCGTTTCGGGGGGAAAAAAAATATTCATAAATACGCCTCAGTATTTAATCTCTTATTCACCAGCTTTTAATGGTATTTCTGGTCCAGCAGGAAACCGAATCCCGAAGATGAAGACCTGCGGCCCCTTCCTCCTCTTCCTCTGTGGCCCCGTGGCTGCACTGGGATCAGTGGTGGTTGAACGTTATGAGCACGTAAAGAAGTGTTCATCCTGGCACGAAGCTCAAAGTCACTGCAGGAGGTGCGTCTGTCTTTTTGTTACTGACCCTGGAACCAGACGTCTCACCGCTCAGTGTCTGCTGGGTTTATTTGTTGAGGTTCCGGTAGTTGAAGCACGACGCGCTTTACTGGTTTCAAAGGTTCCTCAAACCCTTTTTTTAAAAGTGAGCCGATCGACAACAGTGTAAGACGAACATTAGATGTTTAGAACAATAATATTGTTTTCTGACGGAGCACTTTGCATATTAAAACATTTCATTTAGCAAATTCACCGACTTGGGGACCATCTACGAGGAGTCCGATGAAGAAACAAACCTGGATTCTTACTCTGCGTGGATCGGCCTGCACAAAACACTGAGTGGCTGGTTTTGGTTTGATGGACATGAAATGTCACTTAATGACCCCGACTGGGCACAAGACGAGCCGAACCCTTTGGAAACATGTGCAGTCGTCTCTTACGGCATCAAAAAGTAAGTTCTACTACTTACATTTGATTCATCAACTCTTGTGTGAAATGCACCGTACGAAGAGTCCTTGACACTGATCATGACTCCAGCTCGTTCGTACAGTTGAATCAACTGTCTGCAGTGTGATTTCAACTCTGCACTTTGACACTTTTGAGAACATCAGAAAATTGTCTCTAAGAATTCTGCTGTGGAGGACGTACAGAAAGTAACGTCGCTCCGTTCAGAGGGAGAGTTTCCCTGTTTTAAGGTTGAGGAAACCTTAAATTGTACTTACAACAATGTCTCTTTTCTGTAGCTAGTTGTAAATTGGCTCATTTGATAAATTTGCACTTTGTTGCTTCTTGTTCTTCTCGCTTTGTCTCCTTATGGTTAAACGCACTGGTTGTAAGTGGCTGTGGATGAAAGCGGCAGCTAAACGTAAAGTAAAGGTGACGCAGTCAGCGTGTCACCTGCAGCGTCGACTCACCGGATCACAATCAGCTGTTTGAAGTACGACGAAGTTGCTTTTGGGTTTTTTTGTGTTCAGCGGTGAAATCATGTTTTATAAATGGAACTACAGGTAAGAGGAGTAACATGTTCAATGTGTCTCAACAACGAGGAAAAAACGTTTGCTTTTACGTTTTGTGCTCATCTCCATATTCAGATTGCTCGACTTTTCATTTATTATTTGTATAACTGCATGTTTTTTTCCAGAATTGAAGCATATTAAGTTCTTTTGGCCAATAGTAGGGCACCAGGGTCGGGCTAAATTATTATTTTTAATAAATGCATTGTTATTTTTAATATCAGTTAAATAATCAACAACGTGCATCGGATTCTTCTCTGTAATTTGTCGTTTTCTGTTATGATCTCTCTTGAAAGGGTTTATGGCAAAAGGTGTGAGGAACACAACTTCTTCTTCTGTGAGGAGAGGGGCAGTGACCGGTTCACCTTCGTACCGGAGTCCAAGAATATGTCTGACGCCGAAGCGCACTGCGCCTCGCAGAACAAAGCTCTGGCATCTTTCCACATAGATCGCATTTTCCAGTCAGAGGTCAAGAAGCAGGACCACCCGGTCTGGACCGGACTTCACCGAGAGGGTAAACCTCATCGTCCTCACCAGCCCAGAACCTCATTCATCGGTGAGTTCTTTTCTAAGTCGGCGCGGCTCTTCTTTTGTTTCAGGGGGAGCGTGGAAGTGGAGCTACGACTCGTCGGAGTACAGAAATTGGGCCTCACAGGAGTCCAGCGCCACGGGCGACTGCGTCGCCATCTCCTCCCGAAACAAGAAGATGTCCGCCCAGAACTGCGAAGCCCGCTTTCCCTTCGTGTGCCTGAGCACCAACCTGGTCCTGGTGAGGGAGGAGAAGACGTGGGAGGAGGCGCTGCGCCACTGCCGAGCCCTCGGCTCCTCCGCCTGCGGCAGCTGGGACTACGACCTGGTCAGCGTGCAGCCCGGCGACGAGCGCGAGCACGTGCACGTGAGCGCCGCCGTGCAGGAGGCCGACACCGAGGAGGTGGGTTCAGCATCACGTCTGAGGTTCAATGAGTAAAGTTGGGTGGACGTAGGTGCACCTTTTTGACACTACAGGTAAATACGGTAAAGAGCAAAGACGAAAAGGAGCACGAGCTTTTCGAAAAGACGTATTTAAATATGCAAACTGTAAAAATAGTCGCGTCAAGATGAACTGATTGGACTCTGCTGGACAAAGTTCACTCAAAGCAAGTCCTCTTTTCCCTTTGGTCCGAACTCATAATCGAGCTCCTGCGTTCCTCCTGCAGCATCGGCTCTTTAGCGTCTCTCTGGTCCTCGGTGCTCATCATCTCGCCCACAGACGTCCCATAAAAACACAAAACCAGCTCTTCTGGGCTTCTGGAAAGTGTTTAACTCCATAAATGATTCGGAGGGAAAAGTCACAGTTTTTACAGACCTGTTTTTGTGACAGTGGAGGATTCGCGGTGAAAGACGCCTTGGCGGAGCTTCACCACCGGTTTGCTCTCCTCCCAGGTGTGGGTGGGCCTCCGGTTCCTGGCCGGTTCCTGGCTGTGGGTGAACGGGGCGACCCTGCTGTACCCCGACCTGCCGTCGTGCCCCCACCCGCTGCAGCGCTGCGGAGCTCTGCCCAAGAGAAGCGCCGGCGGCGGCTTTTTGCTGGCAGACTGCGCCGAGAGAAGGAACTTCCTGTGCTACCGCAAACAGTGAGCCGCAGATGCTAACACCAAGCTGCTAACGCCACGTGAGGATTGACTTTAACCGCGTTCAATCAAACTTTAGTCACGCGCTTTGAGATGTTTTCTGTAAACTTTTAAGTCGATCATTAAAAAAAGAAGCAGCTGAACTGAGTGTCTTTGTGTGTCATTAAAGGAGCAAAGTAACACATTTTGCAGGAGTTGCTCCTCGGGTGCAACTTCAATTTTTTAAACTAAAGGGAAAACTCCATATTTACAAAATAGTTAAGGAATAACTGGTGCTTTTAATGACCTGGATGGAACGAGTTACTCGTATTTGAATGTCGGTCACCAGAAAATGAGACCCGATGGAACCAGCGACGCTGGCAGATCAGATCAGGGCCGTAATCTTTACTCTGAATGAAGTGTTAAGAGGAACGAAGCAGGAGACGAGGAGGAGACGAGGAGGAGACGAGGAGGAGCTGACTCATGCCGACCTCTGGAAACAATGACGTCAGCCCCCAAACCTCACCCTCCCTCTGACCTCTGACCTCCTGCTCCTCTTCTCCATCCGACGGCTGAGGATGTGTGTGTGTGTGTGTGTGTGTGTGTGTGTGTGTGTGTGTGTGTGTGTGTGTGTGAGAGTGACACTCGGGATGAAAATAACAATAAGTCACTTCAGTGTTGAAACATTTAGATTTCCTGTGCGTTTCCCTACAATATCGCCTCGTCGCATGAATTTGGTCCTTTCAAAATAAACTACCAGGAAACGGTTTCTTCAGATTTCTTGGTCCAGATGTATGAACCTCGTCAAGTATTTGACTTGCTGGAGGATCGACGGAGGACCAACGTAGGTTTCATCATCTGAATCCTTCAGGTAAATGTCCCTTTTTACTGCGCAGCCACTTCCTGATCTTCAGAAGGACCACTTCTCGCTTTGCGCAGTTCTCCTGAGAGACCTTTGGTGATCAGCAGCGTTTTGCATTAATCGATCGTTAAGACGAAGGCAGAAAAAGAGAACAGGGCTGTTTTACAGTCACTCTGTAATATTTAAAGATGATTCTGGATGCGCGCCGGGATTAATACTGAAAATATAACCCATAAAAGCATATTGATTAGTGCTCATTAAGCCCCTCACGCCTGTCGGTCGACTTTTACTTTGGTGAAAAGCGCTCAGGCGCGTTAAGTGCTGTGGGAGTGTTGCCGTGGCGACCGTTTTGTGGAGTGTTTGTGAGCGTTTCAAGCTCTCCAAGGATTGTAAAGTGTGTGAGAAAGAGAGCTGGCTGGAAATGCCTGTGTGACCTAATGCACATCTGTGTGTGTGTGTGTGTGTGTGTGTGTGTGTGTGTGTGTGTGTGTGTGTGTGTGTGTTGGACCGATGATGAGAGTTTCTAAAGAGCAACATTCTGCCTCCGTGTGTTCAGGAGTAAACTTCCATCAGTCTGAATGGAAGCAGCAGACAAAGGAGCGGCTCCTCTTCTGGTCTGATATTTTATTCACAAGCTGCTGAACGGACAGCGGATCCCGTCCGCCTGCTGCTCTCTTTTTGCTTCCGTCACTTTACGATGAGATAAATACGTGTTTATTTTCACATTTACTTTTGGTCGGAGGAATGTTTTTTTTTTTTCTTCTGCTACTTTAAACTCTTAAAAACTTTAAACAAAATAACTCAAGTCGACCTTTGACATCCAGCTCAACCCGCCGATGATCACTGGGCTGTAAACTGACAAGGAATCAGCTTTCAGAACAAAGCTCCTACAATACGACTTACTTCATCCCCAGGAGACTTTTTCATCTTTTGAAATATAAAAGCATTAAGAAATTTTACACAAAAGATATATTTAGGAAAATGTTGAATGTAATATTCAGTACAAACAAAGCACTAAATGTGTTAAAACAGGCTGTAAACACTCGCACAACGTGAATATGGAAGAACACGCATAAATATTATAATGCCACTGATCCACTGTGATATCATCTTACTGCCTCCAGCCCCGCGGGGGAGTCACATGACCCCGTGAGGGAGAAAGAAGAGGGGGGGGTCAGAATCCCTCAATGAAAACCACATGGAGGGAGGAGAGAGAGAGAGAGAGAGAGAGAGGAGGCAGAGCAGCTGGAGGAAAGCCTCCAGAACCAGGACCAGGAGATCAGAACCAGGAGATCAGAAGCAGGACCACGAGGTCAGAACCAGGAGGTCAGAACCAGGAGGTCAGAACCAGGAGGTCAGAACCAGCCCGCTCCAGCATGTCTGAGTCCATCAGGAGGAAGAGCTCCAGCAGACAGCTGCTGCAGAACCTCATCAGGTGAGAGAAGCTCCTGTTTGTTGTGGATCACCAGCAGGAGAACCAGTGCGTTGGTTTGAATCATTGGACAGATGCAGTTAGTGAGTTCGGCAGCATTTTACATTCTTTCATTCTCGACCGGATCGATGTTAAAATGTGCTTGTGTGCGGTTTTTCAAAAAGTTTGACATATATTAAAAAAAAAAATCCGTCCGTCGCAAATGCAGAACTTATAACATAACTGTAATAAATCAGAAAGAAAAATGTCCTCCTTTTATTTCATTTGGGAGACATTTAGCCGTATTAAACATAGAAGCACAATCGTATGAACATTCTGCAGTAAAACATGATTACGGCTCCACGCGGCTCGTATTATTAACGTTATGACGGATATCTGCTCATCATTTAAAGACGCGAAGGGAACACAGACACCACGAGGACGGCGTCAATATGTCAACATGTTTACTGCTTCTTTTCTGTGTTTGTTCTGGAAGAACTCAGAGGCCAGTGAGGAAACTACACACAGAAATCTGGTTATCCGTTTAATCCGTCGGATTGTGATGATTATCACTTTGGTTCTGATTTTTATTTATTTTTTTAACCAATTTTTTTCCCAAAAATGTAAATGTCTTCAGAATCAGAATTGTATTTGTTGTCTTGAAATACACATTAGCATGAATCCAACATATTGTAGAAACGGATAAATCGATGGTTCCGTTCATGCTCACGTCCGAAGAGGGCGGAGCTCAAAGATAAAAGATGGCGGGCCGGGGGGGTCCCTGCTCCATCGCGCCATCAGTTTGGGGGACATTGGCCTGAAGAACGTTGGAGACCCCTGATATATATAACATCATAGATGCTGTTGTAAGACTTACCTGTGAGAAGTAACCTGGATGCTCTCCAGCCTCGTGTTTGGGTCGTACCATTCTGGACCGCGGCAGAAAGGTAGGGGTGCAAAACAGGTTTCAGTCTCAGGTGATATTACTTCATTATTAATATTATATTCCATTGGTGTTAATCACCACAACTACAATCACACACTGTCCCTTTAAGAGTCAATCTGAATCAATGCAGCTCAGGTCAGAAAGAGGGAGTACTAGTAGTACTAGTACTAGTAGTAGTAGTACTAGTAGTAGTAGTAGGACTGGGTAGTGGAGTTTGCTGCACTGAGGGAATACGGATCCTCACGTTTGAACACGTTAACTAACTATTTTAGTTTCATCCATTCGATGACTCGTCACCTTTGACCCTCACAGTGATGATGTAATGCTCCACACACTGAGGGCTCTGAGATGTGACACAAGGACACTGTCCCCAGTCAGGGGACAAAGCGCTTTACCTGAGTTCATTCTGTGTTAGGGACTCGTCACAGGCCGACGTAGAGGTCAGGAGAACATCCACCTCTTCTGATGAACCAGCGTTCGCTCGTCGTCTGTTCAGAGGGAGTGGACGTCGTCATGGCGACGCGTTGGTTGGTGCACTGTTGTCATGGTCCCTCAAGTTTGTATTTCCTTCACACAGAATAAGTCCCTTTAATGTGTTTGTACTTGCGTCATACAATGTTCACGTGAACTAACATCTCCAACTGCAGAAGACAACGTTTGTCCCACTTTTATTGCACGTCTGCGTTGTCTTCGGGTGCCTGTGCAGCGTTGGTCGGCGTGGTCGGGCCTCCTCCTGCGTGCCGTCTGACTCCAGGGGCTCATTTCTCTCCTTTTCTTTCCTCGGCGGAACGTTGCTGTGTGACTCGACACTAAACTCTGACTTCAATGGCGTCTTTTATAGCAGCAACTTCCTTAATGGCCATGACATCATCTGGCTGAGCCCCCCCCCCCCCCCTCCTGCTTTACTGCACACACAAAGAGAATGCAGTTCCCCCAGGCCTCCATTGCCTCATTGTGTAATGGTGGAAAAACTGACAGACAGCCCCCCCCTTGCTCCCCCCTGTGTACTCGTTTCACAATAAATGTCCCACGTGACTCTGGAGGTGCCGGCCGTCCTGCAGGGCCCATGTGTTTTATCAAAGGTTTGCAGGAGCAACCTTTCATTCTATCTTCAGTTAGCCAGGTTACCTGGTTACCTGGTTACCAGGTTACCTGTGAGTCCACACTACGCTATAAAACGCTATAAAACCAGACTGCGACCTTTCCCGGACTATGAGCTCTGTCCTAGTCTCAACTTCCCCAAACATCTTAATTCTGATAAAAACCACGTTGTCAGTTTGCATGAACACAATCTGCACAACGTGTCGAATCCAACGTAATAGTGAGTCACGAACATCTGTGCTTCCTGGTTATTGGCTGAAGCCTTTTGAAGGCAAAGTGTCGTCCTCTTTGGGGATTTTGCACTGGTTTCAGGCAGCGACGATGATCTCACCGCACCACCGTAGCTCATCATCTTCAGTCCATCCTGTTGCTCCTGATCACAAATCACACGGATGTGCAGGAGCTGAAGGTCGCGTCTGCTGTGCGTCTCCAGCGGGTCTGACCTCACGTCATTGGCTCGTTCGCTCCGCGCTCTCGGTCTGAGATGCCAAAGGTTTGAGGAGCTGGCTGGTCGACATGTTGCATCGATTAATCGTGTTTTTGCGTCACTGCTTTTGCACCACAAAAAGCTAATAGCTTGCATGCTTTATGTTTTCTCCTCCTAACGAGAACCAAGAAGGTTGTTTTCTCTCTTCCCGATGCTGCTGCAGAACTCGTTGTGTGCAAAGTTCAGCATCTGACTAAAGCACTTTACCTGGAAGCAGATGCAAAGGTCAAGGTGACGTGGTGGTGACCCCCACCCCTATTTTACAAAGTTCTTATTCAAATTTCCTCCAGACCGCCGCGGGTTTGATGAAGTTCTGGCTGCTCTCCATGACGGGTTCTCTCTCTTTCCATCTGCCTCCTCCTCCTCCTTCTCCATCCCTCTGAAATGAAGAACAGCACAGCAGCTGGCCAGAGCTCCAGATGTGCTTGGACAATAAGCAAAGGGGGTTTCTGTCATCCAGCCCCTCTCACTGGAAACATGAGCGCTCAATGAGCTCAGAGGAGAACAGCTTCTTGTTTCCCTTCGCTTGTTGTAAAGTCTACGTGAAGAAATGACCCACTTTCCACACACGCTTTATCATCATTACGACGGTTGTGCCTTCAATCCTTCCGTTCATTTCTCATGTTGGTCATAATGAAGCTTAATTAATTAATGAGTTCTGCCACCTCAATGGTCCTCGATCCACGTAGCCGTGGTTCTGCACCAACCTTCAAAGCCAATGTGGCTTCATCCTCTCATTTCATCCGCCTCTCTCCACAAACCCCTGTGCACTCTTAGTCCCACTGGTTCTGCAGTAGCTCCATGGGAGGAACATCTGGTGGAATGACTGCAGAAGAAGAGGAGAGGAGGCGGTTCTGGCAGGAGAGGAGTGCTCTCCATTGTTGTAGTGAGTGTTCAACCAGGTGTCGGATACTTTCTGCCTCTGATGGACGGAGGAGGAGGAGGAGGAGGGAGACATGACTTCATCCTCGTCATCACACTCAAGTGGATTCATTTAACTTCTTTTGTTCACGTGTCTGACTGAGATGTTTAATCTGTCATCGGTCAAACCAACAGCAGGTCAAAGGCTCCCACGCGTGTCGGGATTAACACGTTACCAATGTTTCTATTCGTCGGGACCATGCGGCTGAGATAAAGGAGGAGAATATGAACAGTAACGCAGGAAGTCGAGCCGCGTGGAGACGGATGACCGCTCGGCCTTAACGGGAGGGTGCCAGCGAGGTGCCGCACGCAGGCCCCCCCCCGGGGGGTCTTTTTTTGTGGGGGGTTTAAGCTAACGGCCGGCTGGCCTCCGTGTTGGTTGCAGCGTGACGGCGGAGCGCAGCCAGGAGGACGCCGAGGAGGCGGAGCGGGAGAGGAGGAGGAGAGCCAGGGAGACGCAGAGAGGAGAGGGGGGGGGGCCCTCCTCCCGGCGGGACCCCGGCCAAGGCGACGGGCTCACGGCACGCAGCGCAGAGTGAGTACCACCGCCCCCACCCCCCCTTTTATCCTCCGGTGCAGCAACGCTTGCTAATTTCCGCTCTTAGTTTGACGCACGTTGTCTCTTCAAAATAAACTTCCGCCTTCACAGGAAACATTCTGATAATAGTTACTTCTTGTGACCCCTCCACCTCCACCTCCACCTGCACCTCCACCTTCATGACTGTGTGTATTTCTTACCAAATAACCGTAGAACTGCTGATAATGCGTCTGCATCATCTCACTGCTTTATTGTTGTGAATGCAGCAGGAGACCAGCCTGAACAGATCAACTGTTTATACATGATGCATCTTCCACGTCCTCGGCAGTTCGTATGTTTTAGAATCCAATAAGCAGTTTCCTGAAATGGAATAAATGTAAAATTTAAAATGTAACTGGGCTCAGCTGGGACCGAAGTCGTCCCGTCCTTTTCTCTTGAGTTCGCCGGCCGGTGGGTTTGTGTTTGAACTTGCCCCGATGTTTCCAGCTGAGTGCCTCTCGGCCTCAGCGCTGATTAACGGGAAAGAGGCCGCTGAGGCCGCAGGTGAGCGAGGCGCCGCCACCTTGCTCAGTCAGGTAGGTGTCGTCTCTCCAGGGGGGGGGAGTCCTCTCTGCACTGTGAGGTCACATGAGGGTCACATGAGGGTCGCCGCGGGGGAACACGCTGAAACTCAGCAGCAAGCGTTCATCTCTGGACGTTTGTCATTGAAGAGAAAATGTGTTGCTGGTGCTGCGTGCAGTCATGAAAGCACGTGTTCTGATACACTCACAGGCTCGTTACCCTGTCTGATAAATCCCCGGAATTTAATGAAAGCAAAACCCATTTAGAAACAGTTGAATGTCTTATCCAATAAAAAACAGCTTATAGGTGTTTGGTTGGTGCTGATGAGCTGAGTGGACCCCAGTGCTTCTCTGTTTATTGTTTCCATGGACACCAGCTCCGTTGCTATTAATCTCCAAGCGGCACGTCTGTGTCAACGCCATGTGGGAAACCTGTTGGTGAGGCCCTGGTTTGCCTGCAGCGCCAGGTGACAAACTCTGGCACCGTGTGCAGAACCATTTTCATCGTTCAGATCCACATTTAGCAAACAAGATGCAGGAGAGGACAGAAATGATGGCAGTGGTCCCACTGGTTCTGAAGACGGGGATCAAAGCTTCACGTGTTAAGGCTGCATTCTCTTTAGTGACCAGCAGGGGGCGACTCCTCTGATCCCATAGAAGTCTACGAGAAAATGACTCTCGCTTGATTTATTCCCTCAGTAAACATTATAAACATGCGTTTTTTGGTGTTAATAGTTTCAAGTTTCAAGCTTCTTCAATATAGCATGATGTTGATTTAGTAAATGATGGTCCATGCAGCGTCCAACAGACCATAAAGGAGGGTGCTTTAGGGCGGGGCAACACATTTATTGACACGTTGTTGCCACGGTGTTGTGCCATCTGGTCCTTGTTTCCTTCTGATAACTTTAACCATTTCAAAGTATTTTTCCACATCTGTAATTTAATTGTCTCTGAGTTGTTTAAGTACCTGCTGAGATGCCGATAAAGTTCCTTCAATCATCTGAACCACTGAAACGTCAACGTTTCTTTAAAACCAAACTTCCAACCATTCGCTTGGCTCCACTTCCTGTCAGGTTCTCCGCTTGGTTCTCTTCAGGTTGGACGTGGAGCTGAAGCCCAGATGCAACCAGGAGGAGGACGAGGGCTTCAGCGACTGGAGCCACAGGTTGGAGAACCGCGGTGAGCAGGAGGTGCAAGACGTCCCCAGGAGACCTTTAACCAGGCGCAAACCAGAGCCCGGAGTGGACGGAAAACGGCAGAAGGGTGAAGAGGAGGAGGAGAAAGAAGAGGAGGAGGGATGCGAGCCAGAGAGGAGCAGTCGTTCAAAGGAAGCTTCCTCAAGACCTCCAGAGAAGGTGAAGCATCCAACAGATCAAAGCAGAACAACACCGGGGGTTTAGCTGGAGAAACAATTCACATCCTACACAGAGGGTGAGAGTGGTTAGCATTATAGCTCCTCTTCACTGTGAGCACATCAGCATGTTTAAGTTAGCATCCTGCTGCTGTGTCCAGTACAACATCAAGATGCAAGAGGCAATAATGTGTTTCCACTTTTGATCTGCTCTTAAAGCGCAAGTCTATAAAACAGAACAACTCAAAAAACAAAGAGATTTTTGGAACAATCAGTGAGCATAATTGATCAATGATGATTGATTGATTGATTGCTCCAACAAGTGTGACAGAACTACGTACACTCCGCGTTGCCCCTGTAGAGACGTCACTTTGCTCTCGCTTGGTTTTCAGATGACCTGCGACAGAGAGGAGGTCAGGATGTCCTACAGCTCCACGGTCTTCCTGTCCCAGGACACCCGGCTGCAGCACACCGACAGGACGTCCTACCTGCTGGCGGGGACCATGAGGCCTCGGTGCGCCGTGCTGTAGATTGGTTCAGACCACTAAGCCCTGTTGATTGGTTCAGACCACTAAGCCCTGTTGATTGGTTCAGACCACTAAGCCCTGTTGATTGGTTCAGACCACTAAGCCCTGTTGATTGGTTCAGACAACTAAGTCCTGTTGATTGGTTCAGACCATTAAGCCCTGTTGATTGGTTCAGACCATTAAGCCCTGTTGATTGTTTCAGACAACTAAGCCCTGTTGATTGGTTCAGACAACTAAGCCCTGTTGATTGGTTCAGACCACTAAGCCCTGTTGATTGGTTCAGACCACTAAGCCCTGTTGATTGGTTCAGACAACTAAGTCCTGTTGATTGGTTCAGACCATTAAGCCCTGTTGATTGGTTCAGACCGCTAAGCCCTGTTGATTGGTTAAGCCCTGTTGGTTGGTTCAGACCATTAAGCCCTGTTGATTGGTTCAGACCGCTAAGCCCTGTTGATTGGTTCAGACCATTAAGCCCTGTTGATTGGTTCAGACCGCTAAGCCCTGTTGGTTGGTTCAGACCATTAAGCCCTGTTGATTGGTTCAGACCGCTAAACCCTGTTGATTGGTTCAGACCATTAAGCCCTGTTGATTGGTTCAGACCGCTAAGCCCTGTTGATTGGTTCAGACCACTAAGCCCTGTTGATTGGTTCAGACCACTAAGCCCTGTTGATTGGTTCAGACCATTAAGCCCTGTTGATTGGTTCAGACCATTAAGCCCTGTTGATTGGTTCAGACCGCTAAACCCTGTTGATTGGTTCAGACTAGGGTTGCCAAATTCCAGGAATATTCAAAGTTGGAAACTTTCCACGGGAATTAACAGGAATAAACTGGAAATTTGGGGGTAATTTAACTGTATTTACCTTGTCATAAGCAAACATGCATGCAAACGTGACTTTCTAACATTAGCACGTTAGCCTACGTTAGATAACCTAACGTTCTTTCAGCGCACCAACGGCACACATTATCATCTACGCAGCTTAAAAGACAGAGTGAAAATATTTTTTGGGGATTCTTTCACCCTAAAAATATCTCGAGTCCACCTGACTGACAGTACATCAAGGTAGTAAGACAGCTATCTCCAGTCTCCCACTCAGGTCACCTCAACATGGTACATTGAGCTTTTCTCCATCGATGAGCTGTCAGCTTCAGCTTCGCTGTCAGCAAAAATTCCCAACTGAAAATTCCCGTGGAAACTTTCCGGATATTTACCCGGAAACTTTGCGAGCTTGTAGTTCAGACACAAACTGTCGGCTCAGTGGTGACTGAACTTGAGTTATTGAAGACGTTTGTCCTTAATCTCACCAAAGTCCTTTTGTTGACGCGACATGAAGTCAGCCCAAAAGAAAAAGACTAATCAACAAGTTAAAACACCTCCTCCACAGCAGAGGCGCCTGCAGGGTGGATGGGGAGCTGGAGCGGGAGGAGCAGAAGGAGGAGGTGCAGGCTGCTCTGCAGAGGGAGTCAACAGAAACCCAACGGAGCTCCAGAGATGAAGAAGATCATGAAGAAGAGCTGAGCTTCAGGCGTGAAGAGGAGGAATGCCAGTATCTGCGAGGGGAGCAGGAGGAGGAGGAAGAGGAGGAGGAGGAGGAGGAGCACAGGATGCCAGACACGGTTTGCTTTAAAATAATACTTCTAACACTACTTACTAGTACCCGAGATGTTCAGATGTTCATGGTCCCACAGGATGAAACTCCGCAGTCACATCACGATATGTTGATAGACGCCAGATACAAGAGAATTTAATAATGATATTTCAACATGGAATCAGAATCCTCAGGCTGAGCTGTCATTCATCATTTCCATTTGACACGTTGAGCACAAGCAGATTTCTTTCTGTTTACATTCAGCTGCTCACCAAAACACACCAAACACCTTGTATCCATTTGCAGTTCTTTGTGTGGGACTCAATCAACAGGAACGTGTGTGAAGCTGCTTTGTGATCCTCGACCACCCAAACAGGCAGCCTCTCTATTCACCCGACAGAATTAGTAACATTGTAAAACTATTTACTAGCACACTGTTTTATTTAACAGCTATATTATTGTCCGGTTCATATTTGTTGTTTGAATCTTTTCTACTTGTTGAAGGCCGGACTCCATTTTCCTTCTTTCCATTTTGACATTCAATCAAATGCTTGCATGAAGACTCATAGATTTTCTGCTTGGAAGTAATAAAAGTCAAAGAATGCAGCTCTGACGTCAGATGCTGTAACAGATTCCTGCTTTTAGCTCCACTGTTTTATTAGTGTTTCGCCTCCAAGTGACGAGTCTGAAAGTAAAGTGAAGCTGTCGACTTTCAGTCCGCAACACGATCCCCTGAAGCAACGCAGACCAACCGCTCACCTGAAACGTGATCTCTGTTGTAGAGCTGGATGGAGAGCAGCGGGGGGGAGGAGGCCCGCGGGAGTGAGGAGGCGAGGAGTGAGGAGGCCAGCAGGAGGAGCGAGGAGGCCAGCAAGAGGAGCAAGGAGGCAAAGAGTGAGAAGGGCAGCAGGAGGAGCGAGGAAGCCAGCAAGAGGAGCAAGGAGCCAATGAGTGAGGAGGGCAGCAGTAGGAGTGAGGAGGCCAGCAGGAGGAGCGAGGAGGCGAAGAGGGAGGAGGCCAGCAAGAGGAGCAAGGAGGCAAAGAGTGAGGAGGCCCGCAGGAGGAGTGAGGAGGCCAGCAGGAGGAGTGAGGAGGCCAGCAGGAGTGAGGAGGCGAGGAGTGAGGAGGCCAGCGGGAGGAGCGAGGAGGCGAGGAGTGAGGAGGCCAGCAGGAGGAGCGAGGAGGCCAGCAGGAGGAGTGAGGAGGCCAGCAGGAGTGAGGAGGCGAGGAGTGAGGAGGCCAGCAGGAGGAGTGAGGAGGCGAGGAGTGAGGGGGCCAGCAGGAGTGAGGAGGCGAGGAGTGAGGAAGCCAGCAGGAGGAGCGAGGAGGCGAGGAGTGAGGAGGCCAGCGGGAGGAGCGAGGAGGCGAGGAGTGAGGAGGCCCGCAGGAGATCTGCAGCCTCCCTTTGCTGCAGCAGCGATGGCGAGGAGTCGTTAAACTACGGCCCCATGAGCCCCACGTTCAAGGTATCTCATCAATCCAAAGGGGGGCGGGGGGTCAATTAGGTCCCCTGGGGGGGGGGGATGCCTGTCTGCTTCTGTCACATGTTTCCTTCTCCAAGCTGAAGGAGGAACGGCCCCAAAGCGGCCTTTAACAGCCTCTAAGCTCCTCCCCTCTTGGTCAATCTGGGTTGACTATTATACGCACTGACCTCACTCTGCCGAACCAGATGTTTCTGCCTATCCAGAGACATCTGGTTCTAAGCTAATGACAGACCTACCATTAGTAATAATGGGTCATTAAAACAAATGAATGTTGTGGTTAATCAATGTTTGTTTTTCTTGAGTAATGAGTCACTTTAGAAAACGTGTATTTTAGACATTGTTGTTTAATTTATTTTAAAACACCAAACTACACACATTTGATCAGGATCAGGAAACATTTATTGCCATAATACGTCAGACATACAAGGAATTTGACTTGGCGGTTGGTGCGTAACAGCAGACAGTACGAGAATGGACGACAAGACAACAGTGCACGAGGAATAAAATAAGATATAATGCAATGGGTTAGTAGTATAATATGATGCTATGGGTTAGTATTATAATCGTATCTATAATGCTACGGGTTAGTAGTATAATATGATGCTATGGGTTAGTAGTATAATGCTATGGGTTAGTAGTATAATATGATGCTATGGGTTAGTAGTATAATGCTATGGGTTAGTAGTATAATAAAATGCTATGGGTTAGTAGTACAATATAATGCTATGGGTTAGTAGTATAATCGTATCTATAATGCTATGGGTTAGTAGTAAAATATAATGCTATGGGTTAGTGGTATAATCGTATCTATAATGCTATGGGTTAGTAGTATAATATAATGCTATGGGTTAGTAGTATAATGCTATGGGTTAGTAATATAATTCTATGGGTTAGTAGTATAGTGCTATGGGTTAGTAGTATAGTGCTATGGGTTAGTAGTATAGTCTTATGGGTTAGTAGTATAGTGCTATGGGTTAGTAGTATAGTCTTATGGGTTAGTAGTATAATGCTATGGGTTAGTAATATAATTCTATGGGTTAGTAGTATAATGCTATGGGTTAGTAATATAATTCTATGGGTTAGTAGTATAGTGCTATGGGTTAGTAGTATAGTGCTGTGGGTTAGTAATATAATGCTATGTGTTAGTAGTATAGTCTTATGGGTTAGTAATATAATGCTATGGGTTAGTAGTATAATGCTATGGGTTAGTAGTATAGTCTAATGGGTTAGTAGTATAGTCTTATGGGCTAGTAGTATAGTGCTATGGGTTAGTAGTATAATCCTATCTATAATGCTATGGGTTAGTAGTATAATATAATGCCATGGGTTAGTAGTATAATACTATGGGTTAGTAATATAATTCTATGGGTTAGTAGTATAGTGCTATGGGTTAGTAGTATAGTCTTATGGGTTAGTAGTATAGTGCTATGGGTTAGTAGTATAGTCTTATGGGTTAGTAATATAATGCTATGGGTTAGTAGTATAATGCTATGGGTTAGTAATATAATGCTATGGGTTAGTAGTATAATGCTATGGGTTAGTAGTATAATCCTATCTATAATGCTATGGGTTAGTAGTATAATATAATGCTATGGGTTAGTAATATAATTCTATGGGTTAGTAGTATAGTGCTATGGGTTAGTAGTATAGTCTTATGGGTTAGTAGTATAGTGCTATGGGTTAGTAGTATAGTCTTATGGGTTAGTAATATAATGCTATGGGTTAGTAGTATAATGCTATGGGTTAGTAATATAATTCTATGGGTTAGTAGTATAGTGCTATGGGTTAGTAGTATAGTGCTATGGGTTAGTAATATAATGCTATGTGTTAGTAGTATAGTGCTATGGGTTAGTAGTATAGTGCTATGGGTTAGTAGTATAGTCTAATGGGTTAGTAGTATAGTGCTATGGGTTAGTAGTATAGTGCTATGGGTTAGTAGTATAGTCTAATGGGTTAGTAGTATAGTGCGGCCTGGTCCTCTCCGATTGTGATGTGGATGGAACAACACCAGCTTCTTCCATTTGCTACAAAACCCCGCGAGTGATGATGTCACAGACTGGTTACGAATGTGGCGTCGTGCTAACCGCGCTGTGTCTCCTTGTCGCTCCTCCAGAAACTCCTGATCCAGTTCTACCCGGTAAGCCCTGACCTGAGATCAGTGCCGCCCGGTGTGAGAGACGGAGTCTGCAGTGATCTGTGTGTCTTTGCAGGACGAGGTGAACAGCAGAGTCTCAACAGACGGTAAATGCTCGGTGAGTGAGGTCAGGGGTCAAAGGTCAGATGCTGATGCAATAGGATGAGAGAAGAAGTCGTCTCGGTATTTCTGTTATTTAGAGCTACAGCCGTTCATCGATTAGCCTTCAACTGAATTATTATTATAAATATCTAAAGGAAAAAGTCTAAATTACCTGATCACATCGTTCTATATTACTGGTATCTTTGACCCTTAAACATTAACATGAATCATCATTATTTATGAACGAACCAATCATTTCAGCACCTTTTTTAGCAATTTTCTTAGCAAATACGCATTAGATGCAGCAATAATTAATGTTATTATTCTTTTTGTATTTTATTATTACTTTTTCTTTATGACTTTCATTAGTCAAATGTCGACACCCTTTGTCAACACTTTTTTGAATCCTGTTTACATTTGTGGAATATTATCGTTATTGTTATTGTAGATGGTCATAATAATAAAAATACTTTTATTCTAAGCGCAGTCTGCTGAAACGCTCTGTTTATTTTCTCTCTTCAGGCTCGTGGGTTTTTCTCAAACCATGAAGGGAAGAAGCTGTGCCTGTTTCTTCCTCTGTGTTTGCAGTGTTTAACCAGCAAATGTCTTCCTTCTTCTCCTCAGATCATAGAGAGGACCGAGTCTCTGAGGAAAAGGTCAGTCAGGGGGAAACAGCAAGTGCAGAGGAGCTCAGATGAAAACAACCTGCTTGGATGAAGCTCAACGTGTCACTCGTTCATTATTCTAACAGACGTGTACGTTTCTCCATTCTTCTGAAGCACCAGTCACATCAAGAAGACTCCGTCCCCGGTTGTCGTCTCGAAGATTGACAAGAAATTGGAGCTGTACGCACAAGCCCTCGAGGTAAAAAGCCCTCCTCCTTTTCTCCTCTTTTGGAAAACGAGGAGAACTGACGCCCGAGCGTCCTGATCCCCACTTAGGTCTCCACGAAGGACGGCCGGCCGGGGGCTCAGACGCCGACGGACCTGACGAGTCCCGCCGAGCGCGTCTCCTCCAAGAAGAGCCTGTTTGAGCCCGGAGACACCCGGAGACACAACGCCCCCCCGGGCTCCCCATCGAAGGTCAACCATAGGTCAACGGATCGCCGTCTACCTCGGCTCCTGCATGTTGATGTATCTTCTTCTCTTCTCCGGCGCAGGATGCAGACGGTTTGAAAGTGGGTGTGGCTAATCTCATCAATCAGTGGGTGGGAGGGAGCGAAGGCGGGAGCAGGTGCAGCTCGTCTTGCAGACCAGCGGTAAGGCTGCACACCACGGGTTCCTCCGGTTGGAGCTTCCTCTCTGCTACCACAGCTAGCGTTTCTTCACCTGCTGTGAAACATCTCAGCAGTCAGCGAAGGCCCGCCTCCTTCTGGCTGCATTCAGAATAATGCTTAAAGCCAAGGACTCATTTAACACGTCTAAAGCTGCAAACTGCTTCCTTCATCTTGTGAATGAGTGAAGGGGAGGATTCCCCGTGCACGTTGAAAGTGGAGCTGATGAGATCACGCTGAAGTCACACGTTTTATCGGCTGAGTTTCAGGAGAACTTCTCCGGGAAAAGGTTCAAGTTCGTGGTGACGGGTCACGGAAAGTACGAGAAGGTTCCTGTGGAGGACTGCAGAGAGGAGGCCCACTGCCCGCCAGGTGAGACCACTCACTCCTCTCATCCGCTCATTAATTCACTTATCCACTCATTCATTGATTCATTCGCTCATTTAGTGGTTCATTCATTTACTCATTCATGAATTCATCCATGCATTCGTGCATTCAATTGATTGATTCACTCATTCATTAGTTCATTCATTCAGTCATCCATTCATCCATATATTCCCTTATTCATTGATTCATTAAATCATTCATTGATTTCTAGTCTGTAATGTTTAAATTCTTACATGTTTGAATATATTTCTGTTTTGAATTGTTTAAAACAAATAAAAGAATTTTTAACAAATTAAAATTCTACTTTTACTAAACAAATTCAGTAGTTAAAACTTCCTCAGAGATTTGATTAATTGTTTTTCTGCAGCTCGTTCTCACTTTACTTTGAACTTGATATCATAATCTTTCATTCGTCTGAGGAAAAGTTAAGAATATATGAGACTGGAACTGTCTTTGTCTTGAACATTTTTCATGCTTTCTATTGAAATGTGTCCTTTTATTTCGGACCCGCTGGGAGGACTTCACGTCTTCAGCGGGAGCGAGAGGCTTTGAGCCACACAGAGTTTTTATTGGTGCTCTTGATGATGATTCAATCATTCAAATACACAAAACGTTTGACTTCTTTTGAAACATTTTTTTAAGGAGCCAATCCTGATATAAAGAAGTGAGAAGCACAAGACAAGAACTTCACGTTCACCTTTATGCCTCGTTGAGAATCACAGTGAGAAAAAAACATGTTTAAACTCCTGAAATAGAGACAAAAAGGTTCAAAATATCAACAACAACAACATGCAAACATATTTTTACGGCAGCACTAATATTCTCCAAAGCTGTGAAACATCACAAGACCATGAGCTTCTCATCCAGGTATCGATCCATCTGCTCTTACTGCAGGCATCTTCGTCGTGTCTTTGGTCTACATCCTGGTTACATTATAAACTCAGTGACTTTGTTCAGGAGTTCAGGCTGATCCACCTCAAGGCAACAAAACACCACTGTTTGGAAATGTTTTGTATCATTATCATCATTGTTGGAAAATAATGGATCCTTCACAGTTGACCAACAAAGACGACATTTCACTGATAAACAGTCCATCTTCATACAACCCTGGTGGCAAAAATAATCCTATTTTAGGCCCGGCTCAGCTGAGATGTCCTCACAATAACTAGTAACCAAAGTTCTCACTGTGACAATGCCCACATGCTAAAGTACAACCAGTAACGCTTACCATGTGTAGGCACACTAACGTTTTGTAATTAAGTACAGCTCGGTCCACATTGCAAAGCCTTCAGAGGTACCAGCCCGTGTGCTTCTCCTCTTTCTCTTCCTGCTTCCTTTCCAACCATCCAGATTTCCAGAACCCTAAATCCGCTGCGACCTGACTCGACCCCAGCTGGGTCTTTCCTTCTTTGAAAACCCATCTGCCCTGTTCCTCCAGGAATGTAAAAGCCCTATCCATTACAGATATCACAAACTGCCTTGTAGCGGTGAACACTAAAAGCCTCTTTAGAAAAATAGAAAAAGGTAGGACATGTCAAATTAAGCAACCGTCTCTCTGTCGAAGCATCTAGAGTCCTCGCATTCAAAGCTACATTCAGACTATCGTCAAATGGAAGATGGAGACTCTAACAGAGTAGTTGCTCAGCAATGTTCTCCTCTTTCGTCGCCTTATTTAGCAGCCGAGTTATTGACGTATACCTTCTAAATAACCAAAACTGGTGAAAATATCAGAAATATACTATATAAGTACTTTTCTGAGCAAGTAATCAATTACACTAATCTACCTTCTCACTGCAGGACTGATTTCTAATTATTAAATAAATCCACCCCCCCTCCACCCACGTATTGTCACTCATCACAAATATACTTCTTCATCAGTTCAGTTATCTGTAGTTTTCTTTGGACCGAATCCTTTCGCCTTCCTGTTGAAGTCCTTGTGTTCGTCTTCCTGTGATTTGCGCTTGATCAGCCCCTTCTCGAACACCGCGGATATCTTCGAGAGCGGCTTCTCCGCCGCCTCCTTCAGCTTCCTGGCATCAAACCGGGGGCTGTACAACAAAATCGGCAGGCGACTGACAAAAGAAGGAACTTCCCCTTGATTGTCTTTAGGTACCTTTTTCCTCTCCGGTTCCTTCTTGTTGGCGTTGATCTGGTGCATGATTCGGTCTTTAGTGGAGAACATCTGAAAGAGGAGGACGTCCCACATCTTAAACCCCTTGGGACCCTCCTTGTCGTCCAGCACTTCCTGAAAAGCACATTGGTCTGCCGATGACTCATCACCGCCTCGATCCGTTCTCCCGCAGCTGGAATGGACCTGAGGTTCGGCCTTCGGCTCCGGAAACGACAGTTCGTCCGGCTCGACGACCATGTGTTTCTTGAGCCGGGTCCATCCGCTGAGCTTCCCCTTGAGGCCTTTCGGCTTCTGGGCCGCTTTGTGCTCAGTGGACGGCCGGCATGTCCCCGCCGCCACGGCTTTCTCGTCAGCAGTTGAAGATGCAGTTGATGTCGCTGACTTCCTGGAGGGTTCGAACGCCGGGGCCGTGGTCGGCGGGGCCGTTGGTTCCTTTGCCTTGCCTTTGAGTCCAGTTTTTCGCTGAGATGGCGGTGATTGTCCTCTGTTTGGGGATGGAGGTTTGACTGAGACTGAGGCCTGAGGCAGAGGGGCAGGAGTGACAGGGTCAATCACAGCGGCGCATTCTATGGACGGTTTCATGACAGTGTCTATTGCTGGCTTTGAAGGGGAAACATTCTCAACAGGTAGCTCAGTCCAAGTCTGAACGTTATTGGCGCGTGGGCTAATCTTGTCTGGATCAGGAGAAGACTTTGAGGAATCTGTTTTTTTAACTGGGGGTTCTGCCTCTACAGGTCTTGATTCTACCTGCTGTGTGGGAGGTTTTGCTTTCAGGGAAGGTTTACTGGTTATAACAGGATCGTCCGATTGGATTAGATCGCTAGTTTCAGCATTCAGCGAGGAGACTTTCCCCCCCTTACTGGAATCTGTTCCTACGTTTGGTTTTATCTTTTTCATTTGGAAAAGTACTTCTGCACTGTTAGCCAAGACGTAGGGATCTTTAGCGAGGGTCGGCTTTAAAATGTTCTCTGGGATCGACTTCGCAGAGGCCTCTATGGTGCTAATTGGTGTTTTTGTTTGAAGAAGTGGAATGGGATCGTTTGTCTGCTCTTTAATGGAAGCGTTTTCTGCAGTATTGTTTAAAGGGACCGGAGTCGGAGGAGACTGGGGTAAGCTTGGAGTAAAGCTCTGAGTAGGTGTGTTACGCAGTCTTGCCTCTGGTCGAGGGGAGGCTCGTGTTGAGCTCCAGGGTTGAGTTACTCCTGGAGGGATGAGTGGGCCTTTAGCATCTCCCGTAGCGTAAACAATAGCTTGAATGTTTGTGGTGGTGTGGTTGTTTAAATGAGTGCGCTTGACGGTACTGAAGGTGTGAGTATTAGTTTCTCTAGATTTGTTAGTTTCACTGATCGATTCCCTAAATTGTTTCACTCCAGTCTGAGAGTTCACTGGAGTAACAGAGGTTAGAGCTTTATCTCCAGACAACGTCCTCTGACTTGCAATTCTTTGCTGTTCTACAGTGTGAGCCGTGACGCAACCAGAAGAGGAGGACACGTTTCCCTCGGTCGTAGACATTATGAAATGTTTTGCCCCTGTAGCGAGACTTGCTACAGATTCATTCACTACAATTGGCTGAACAAAAGGGGATTGTTCTTTTACGGTGGATTTAGTTTTACTCTGTGATGCAGATGTCCCAGATGATCTACACTCCGCAAGAACGTTGCGGATCTGTCCATCATCTGCTTTTGAGTTTGTGTAGATTCTTGTTTGAGCAACACTGCCACACACAGATTTTGCACTGATGTGCGTTTTTGCTGCCGGTAGACTCTCTGTTCTGTCTGATCTCAGCTGAGGGCTTTTAAGTGTGACGTGATCAAATGATGGTTGAACGCTCACGTCTTGGTCTGTCATCGTAGGCTTAATGGATTCTGTATTAGGCTTGCTGTGGACTTGAATATTGATGCCTGAATTGGATTTGTTGGACTGCGCAATTTCTGCAACATGTCTGACGTGTTGAGCGGTCTCTAAACCTCCTGGTTGTCCAGGTGATGCCGAGTCGGTGTACGACTTGCAGTCTGTTATCAATCCTGCAGGCGTGTTCAGCTGTGTCATATCTGCACTGGGGCTCTCTGTTGGTGATTTGAACAAAATGACTGTGTGTCGTGCTGGGTAGCTCACTCCGGTAGGGTCGATATTATCGTAAGTGGGGAGCTTCACTTCTGCATCAACTGCTTTATTTCTTATTGAGTTTTTGTAGAAATGTGCTGCTTGAACACTTTTCTCTCGGCCACCAGATAATATGTTACTCTGTGTGTTTGGATGTACATTCTCAATAGTTTTGGTGAGCTTTTGGGCTCCTTTTGTGGACACAGTGGAGGTCATGTCTGGAGGGAATTTATTGCCGTAAAAGTTGGGTGACTTGCTTCTAGTGACTAAACGGTCAGGTATTTTGGTTTCTGTGCCAGGTTTGCCCACTAAGTTACAATCAACAGCAGGTGTTTGTGGTGCACTTGGTTTTTGAAAAGTTGGGAAAGTTAAGCTTCTTCCTGGAAAATGGGTCTTGTGTCCTACAGTTTGGCTATTCCTGGGAATTTTAATTTCAGTGTGAAGCTGTTGCAGAAATGTTGTGCTTTGGACAGCTGCATAGGCTGTGCTGAGACTACAGTGTGCGGAACATACAGATGCTGTGACAGGCTCGTATTGCAAAACAGATCCTGTGTTAGCGATTAATTCGGAGTTACATGACATAGAAGGCAAAATGGTTCCTGTGTTTGTTTTACTTAGTTGAGTAACTTCTTTACTTTGTTCATTTAAAATGCCTTCAGCAGGTCGTGGGGTTTCAGAAACCAGTTTGACAGCTTGCTGGATTCCTGAAATGAATCCTTCATTTCTTATGGCATCCCACAGTAATTTGGGCTTGTGATCTGTGGCAGAAGACGGAACAACCATTTTTTTATGGTCAACCAGGTCTTTAAGAGGCTTGGCGGCGTGCTGGACATTGAGGCTATTGGCTGTTGATGGACTGACTCCACCGGGCGTTTGGACAGACTGAACCAGAGATCTCTGTGGTTGTCCTGACTGGTTTGTGGCACTGATGACTTTGGATTTTTCTTTTGTAGTTGTTTTCTCAAGATTAGAACCTTTCTCTATCTCTTCTAAACTATGCTGATTTTTAACATTTGGTTTTACTTTGACTGAGGCTGACGAGCTATTCATCTGATTATTGCTATCATTCAGGCGAGTCGTATTTTGTGCTGCCTCTATAGAAAATAGTGCCACACTTTGTGTGTTTGCCTCACCTGCTTTAGACATTGGTATTGGATCCTCAGAGTATGAGGCTTTTGGGGTGGATACATCACTTGTGGATTGCTGCATTGTGTTCTCTGACAAGCCAATGGGAAGCTCTGGTTTTATTGTGTCCACGCTAGATGTTTTTACTGATTTGGTTCCAACACTTTGAGCTGCAGGCTGAGTTTCCTCAAAAACATCTTGGCTAGGAGTGACGATCCGCTCAGCCGGAAGCTCAAGATCCCCTTGGTGCTGTACGATTTTAGCACCAGTGAGCTCCATTGGGGACAGAAGATCTTGATGTCCATTGAGTTCTTGTGTTCCATCAGACCGGGACACGTTTAAAGCTATGCCGGTTTGGTTTGAAGAGGTTCCGTTAACCCTGGGGGGCGCAGGGCTGCGATGGGAAGCTTTAGTCCTTATCCCTCCGTAGGCAGCATACTCAGATGGAGTAAGCCCATAATATGTTGATCGTGATTTGGGTTTTGAGGTGGCTAATGACATTTGATTCTCCAATAGTGAGGACAAAGACTTGCGTGCATCCAGCGCCGGGGGGCGATGAGGGGACGGCCGGGGGCTCAGAGGTGCTTGAATGGAAATCACTGCCGTAGCGTCCAGATTTGAATTATTTGCCACAGTAGAAAGAAATGATGGGACTTTTGGCAAAGACGAAGCCTCACTTTCAGAAACCTGGCTAATTTGTAGCATTGGGATGACTGGTTCTATTGGTGCTGGTTTCACCGCAGCAGAGTCAAGTACAGTCACACTAGATGCTAAGTTTAGATTTATCGTACTCCGTTTTGTCTCTTCATAACCGCTGACTGGTTTGATAGCAGTAATGTGATGCACATCAGTCCTTTTTAGTTCCTGTTGGGCAGCTGGCAGTTTACTGGTAACACCGGTTTGAATCGTTGATTTCTGTCTTGGGCCTTCGTTTGTAATTGTAGGAGCTTGTGGCTCTTGGGAGGCCTTGAAAACAGCAAATAAAAGTGGGTTAGGTTTGGATATTTCAATGAAGGGCGTGGACACTCGAGCCGGTGCTGAAGAGGGAGTCTTAGGTCTTCCACATTGGGAGGTTGGCGAATTCCATTTCTGTTCAGCTTTCACCACTGAAACAGCGGTTTTCTTGTACTCGTCAGGTAGCAATGGCCACCGGCACGTCAGGTCCTGGATGGAGGGAGGTTTAGAGATCTCATAAAACGTTGCCTTTGACGTATAAACCCTGCTTTGTGCGGCGTCGGGCCTCGTCTCTTTAATGGGTTCAACAAGTGATATTTTTGAGGCGGTTATCTCAGGGGACATCGGGCTTGGGACAAAGTTGCCATTACTGGCGGGTATGGCAGTCCACGGCGCCGTTCGGCTTTGGCCGTTGCCCTTTGAACTGTCATCTGTCGCCCCGTGGCCGGGAACAAAGGGTTGTGTTTGAGAGTTTGGAACTGACAGCAGCGCTGGAAGAGGAGGTGGGTCGGAAACTTGAGAGGGAGCCATTCCTGGGCCACAGTTGGGGGCGGCCGCGCATAGGGTGAGGCTGTGAGTTGATATTTTAGGGCTGGACTGCGACACGACTTCTAAAGGGACTGTCCTGACTGACCCGTGGGAATTTGGTGTCATGTTTGCGTGGAAAGCAGAGGGAAGAGTCGGTGCTAGAAGCCGCTCGGGTGGCGCCGAAACCAACGGTGGCAGCATGAAAGGACTGACGTCGTCGAATAGAAAAGAGGAGCACTCGTACAGCGGAGCCACCTGCTCTTCAGAAATCCTGACCCGGGCTGTGTGGGACGGGGGTGGGAAGCCGCCTGGGGGGCCGTAGGGGCTGCTCCGAGGGTGAGGGAATGCAGATTCAGGGCCATCATAGAGGGAGTCGAAGGGGAAACTGAACACCGAAGGGTCCGCAGTGTGGACCGAATCCGGCGTCGTCGGCGGGCTGGACTGGTCGCTGTGCTCCAGGTCCGTGCTCGCCTCGTTGACGGGCGACAGGCAGGAACGAAAGGGGACGGGCGTCTGAGAGAGGTTGCCCTTCTTCTTGGTTCTCTTCTTCTTGAGTTTCTGAAGCCTGGCGTTGTCTTTGCCCGGTTTGGGCGGTAAGGGCGGAGGATACTGCTGGGAGAGGTCGGGCTCCAGCCCGTTAACGTAGCCCACTTCCATCAGCATCTTCAGACCCCTGCAAGACAGAGACGAAACACATCAGTCCCGCTGCCTCCAGACGGAAATCGATTTATGTAATAACAGCAAAGCAGTAAATAGGAGGGCTGAAATGTAAAAGTTGGTTTCATCATAATTAATAATCAAATGCTTATAATAACATTTGTGGTAAAACTGAGCCAAGGTCCAACAAATGTTTCCTGGAAAGGTCACACGTCATGTTGCCTGCCAAGGAATCAGAATATGAAGACGTCAGAGCAGATATTTGGCTCTGACGTCATGAGATATCTCAGCAGCTGGTCAAACAATCCCAGTTGGTATTACTATGGATATAACAGATAATTGACTGTGGTCATTAATTGTGTTTATATCATCATATCATATATCATATGTATTTTCCTCCTTTTCAGCTGGACACTTCTACGAGGATCTGTGAAGCACATGCTGGACTTTGAAGGTTGAAGATGGTGGATTATGAAAACGTCAATGCTGCAGAAACCTCCGCTATCACTTCATCACTCTGCATTTCAAGCTTTATGTCGGAAATGTACTTAAATCCTCTTGTGAAACATATCTTCCTAACGGTAGTAAATAGATTTTTATTCTTTGCAGCTCCTCCTTTTCTCTTGTGGACAATAACCTCCGCAGTGGTAAATCTTTTCTTACAATGAGATAATAATTAAACATTTGAGTATTATGTGGATGTGCTGCAGTCCTTTGCTGTGTAGAAGAGCTCACTGAAGCTTCTGCTGTGTCCTTCTGCAGCCGCACTGATCCAACCCGCGCTAACGGCCTCCGGACGAGCGGCCGACGTTAGAAAACTGAGCTCTCGTGACGACGGGCTCGTTGGAGGTGTTAAAACTCTTAATTGGGTCCTGAAGATGCTGCATGGCTACGAGCATGTTGGAAATAGAAAGGCATGTAAAGTGGCAAAGCTGCTTTGAAACGATGACAAACTACTTATGAGAATAGTCTCTCAAGGAGACAGTCGGATTTAAAAATGACCTCTGCAGGAAGTAAAAGGAAACCCGGAGGAGGATGAGTGACAGGTAGAGGAGGGGGACCAGGTTCGCAAAGGTCAAAGGTCTGAAGCAATGAATTAACGTGCCTTCATTTTTCTTACTATTATAATCGTAAGTCAAAAGGGAACGACAATGATTCTAATCACAAACACAACAACGAATAAGTCATAGATTTATTTCAGGCACCTAAACTCTTCTGCGTCTCATGTGTGACACCACAACCAGTTCCACGGCCTAACTTTAGCCCGCAGTGGGGGGGGGGGCAACTGACACCGAGCACCTGCTGCTCGCCGTCCAGCATCCAGACCGGAAATCGATCCTCTCCGGGCCGACTGGGCTCTAATGCTCGTGTTTCACCTTTAATATTTCCTATTAGTCACGTTAGCGCCAGTCGGCTCTGAGATTATTGCACTAAATTTGGTATCAAATCTGTAAGTTACACAATTGCTTTTAAGTATAGAAGCTGCGCAAAAACACGCTACGAGAACTGTGGCTGCTGACTTCAAACGTAAACCATGTTTGGCGGGAACAGGAATCGCTGCCGTGAGTCGTGGGGACACACGAGAAGCCCCCCCACCGCCCCCCCCCACCTTTAAGGCCCTGCTTTGGAAACCTGGCAGGCTTCGACTGGAGCTCAAAAGAAGAACGTAGAAGATTAACTGTGTGATAAACTTGTGCCGTGACCTCACTTGAATAAAATGGAGCACGAGCTCTCCTCCGGTGGGCGGATGTGAGCGGCCTCCTACCTGAGGTGGGAGGCAGGTGTGGGCCGGCGGCGAGCACACCAGCTACGCGCAGCCCGGAAGTGGACGTGAGGGTCAAGGGGAGAACATCAACGGGTCGGCTCATCGGGTTCCTCCTCTCACGGACCCACGAGGCGCACGCCTTCCCCACCTCGTGCACACCCGCGGCGATCGGATCCCACGCAGGTTAGCCCCGCCCCCGAGCCCGCTGGTCGATCAACAGGCACACGCTGGTTTACCTTTGGCCCGGGGGGCTGCTCCCTGCTGGTTAATCCCGGCTCAGAGTGCCGCGAGGCCACTTCTCCCCCCGGAGTCCGGCGAAGCCTCGGGGAGCGAGCCACCGTGCCCGCGGACGCTCCAAAAATAAAACTGTGTCGATGTGTGTTTGTGTTGCAGAGGGGGGGGGAAGGGGGCTCCTGAGGTGAGGGAGGTGCAGCCCCTACAGGCGGTTGGAGGACACCTCCACCTGAGAGTGAGCACGGTCGTCTAAGAGGGAGAGATCCAGCATGTGGGTGGGAGACAAGCCTTCTACCCGAGTGGGGGGCCGGGGGGCGTTTTCACTCTTTGTGGTGCTCCGGAGGTTCATGAAGCTCCACTTACAACACTTTCTTAAGGTCCTCAACCGGTTTATTTAAGAAAGATTTAACAAACAAAAATGTTTGGAAATTTTTTCATCTTGAGTAGAACATGTTTCACAGACACATTATTACGTCAAGGCACAAAATGGCGATGTCTATAAATCAATCTACACTTTGTGTGACTTCCTGTGACAATAGAGTGGATGCTGATCTGCCTTTAGGGAAGTCATGTACACCCTTAAGTGCAGCAGGCTACATTCACATTCATTATGTACCACAATATATGTATATGTGTAAAGCCCTGGAGATCACAGACGCAATGCTCTAAAACCTCCGACCACCAGAGGCAGCGTTGAGCAGCAGCACTCCCCTCACCTGCAAAGCTGCATTCTGTGTAGTGACCAGCAGGGGGCGACTCCTCTGCTCCCATAGACGTCTATGAGGAAATGACTCTACTTCTCTGTGGTGACCAGCAGGGGGCGACTCCTCTGCTCCCATAGACGTCTATGAGGAAATGACTCTACTTCTCTGTAGTGACCAGCAGGGGGCGACTCCTCTGCTCCCATAGACGTCTATGAGGAAATGACTCTACTTCTCTGTAGTGACCAGCAGGGGGCGACTCCTCTGCTCCCATAGACGTCTATGAGGAAATGACTCTACTTCTCTGTAGTGACCAGCAGGGGGCGACTCCTCTGCTCCCATAGACGTCTATGAGGAAATGACTCTACTTCTCTGTAGTGACCAGCAGGGGGCGACTCCTCTGCTCCCATAGACGTCTATGAGGAAATGACTCTACTTCTCTGTAGTGACCAGCAGGGGGCGACTCCTCTGCTCCCATAGACGTCTATGAGGAAATGACTCTACTTCTCTCTGGATTTATTCCCTCAGTAAACATTGTAAACATGAGTTTATGG
Organism: Gasterosteus aculeatus; assembly: GCF_964276395.1. Classification (NCBI taxonomy): domain Eukaryota; kingdom Metazoa; phylum Chordata; class Actinopteri; order Perciformes; family Gasterosteidae; genus Gasterosteus; species Gasterosteus aculeatus. The sequence continues at coordinate 23,591,327 of NC_135700.1, read as the reverse complement.
TCTCAGTCTCTAGTTTCAAGTCTTCATTTAGTGAATTATGGTCCATTTAGAGACAAACAGACCATAAAGCAGGGGACGCTAGAGGGTGGGGCTACACACTGATTGACAGGTCTCTAATACGCCGTAAAGCAGGGGAGGCTTTAGGGCGGGGCTACTCACTGATTGACAGGTTTCTAATGCACGATAAAGCAGGGGAGGCTTTAGGGCGGGGCTACTCACTGATTGACAGGTTTTTATAATGCACGATAAAGCAGGGGGCGCTTTGGGGCGGGGCTACTCACTGATTGACAGGTCTCTAATACGCCATGAAGCAGGGGATGCTTTAGGGTAATCTGTCGACAGGACGCTGCCTTCACAGAGAAATATAAGTGGCTCCTCAGCAGCATAAATACGGTCACTTCAGTTCACTGGTTGCGACACAAACAAGATGTCGTTGAGTCAAAACGTCCACTTCTTATGTGATGTCAATGCTAATTCTTTTGGGGACCCCATAACCTTTTACAGTGAATCTTCACAGTACTCGTTGGAGCCACTTGAGAGGGCGCGAGTGTTGTTATGTTCTGATTAATGGGAAAGACTATCGTACATGTCGTCCCACTGACCAGAGGTCACTCAACATATGAACATATGGTGTCATGATATTCACAAAAATTATTTATTAAACGTGTATCTCTCTTGTAGATTTGTTGTCGGACCTTTTTTCATTTACTTTAATAAGAAACTGTTAAAACCTGCTCTTACGCTATTGATCAAAACACGTTTTAAAGTACAATTTTTTGTAATAATAATAATAATAATGTAAATCTCCTTTCAATGGATCATGACCTCTAACTAAAACCAGCTGATAGAGAGACGAGCCCCCTCTGTCTCACACAGCTGTTACTGGGTATCCTATGAGAAACAATTAGCAACATTTGCATCCATTAGAGGTCGTGTTTAGGTGACATATTGTCTCCCCTTTTAGCTCAGGGGAGATCGGCGGCGAGGCTCCACACAGAGCAGCTAACTGGTTTCCTATTTGGTCTCGGTGTAAGATGCCAGCGACAGAATACGTTATCATCATCACGTCATCATTGCCTCCAACACTATTATCATAACTGTTGCTTCTGCCTTTAGATGCTCCCCAAACGGAGCTTTAAGAAAATCTTTATTTAATTCAAAATGTTGCAGCTAAATTCAACCTTTGTTCCTTCGTAATGGAGTGAACTAGTCTGAGATGTGACTTCACAGGTAATGACATCTGCTCCTCTGCGTCCTGGACGTTTCTTTAGGACGTTTCTTTAGGACGTTTCTTTAGGACGTTTCTTTAGGACGTTTCTTCATGACGTTTCTTTATGACGTTTTTTTATGACGTTTCTTTAGGACGTTTCTTTAGGACGTTTCTTTAGGACGTTTCTTTAGAACGTTTCTTTAGGATGTTTCTTTATGACGTTTCTTTAGGACGTTTCTTTAGAACGTTTCTTTAGGACGTTTCTTTATGACGTTTCTTTAGGACCTTTCTTTAGGACGTGTCTTTATGACGTTTCTTTATGACGTTTCTTTAGGACGTTTCTTCATGACGTTTCTTTAGGACGTTTCTTTAGGACGTTTCTTTAGGACGTTTCTTCATGACGTTTCTTTAGGACGTTTCTTTAGGACGTTTCTTTAGGACGTTTCTTTAGGACGTTTCTTTAGAACGTTTCTTTAGAACGTTTCTTTAGGACGTGTCTTTATGACGTTTCTTTATGACGTATCTTTAGGACGTTTCTTCATGACGTTTCTTTAGGACGTTTCTTTAGGACGTTTCTTTAGGACGTTTCTTCATGACGTTTCTTTAGGACGTTTCTTTATGACGTTTTTTTATGACGTTTCTTTAGGACGTTTCTTTAGGACGTTTCTTTAGAACGTTTCTTTAGGACGTTTCTTTAGGACGTTTCTTTATGACGTTTCTTTATGACGTTTCTTTAGGACGTTTCTTCATGACGTTTCTTTAGGACGTTTCTTTAGGACGTTTCTTCATGACGTTTCTTTTGGCTGCACATGTTTGTTTGTTTTTTCATTCCTCACAGGCCCTTTGTACCTTTGGACGGAGCTTAGCCGGGAAGCCAAAATCTAAAAGTTTCTCCGAAGAAATCCCTAAACATTCAGCTCCCACTGAATCGTGTGATTCCACAACGGTGGCTGATTGATGGCGAGCGTCCTGCTCACTGCTATTATTACCGCTGTGTGACTGATCGACTGCTTGATGAAGTGTGAGAGACGCACACACACACACACACACTTTCCCTCCATTGTCTGGATGCCAAGCTGCTGTGTAACCCCCCCCCCCCTCACCCCCCCCCCACTCAGCCTTCCATCACTGTAAATTTAGCCACAGAAGCTTCTCAGCTGCTCCTTTCCAAAACCCGAGCCCTCCTCTTCCATCCGCAGTATTTCACCCATCTCCTCCTCCAGGGTCACGCCTGCCCCCCCCCCCCCCCCCCCTCATTAACATACACTGTCATCCCACAGCCAATGAGGGCCGGATGAGCTCGAGTATCAGTATAACAGAAGGACTTGTTCTCTGAGCGGACTCCGACAGACCGTCATCCCCGGCGCCGAGGAGCTTCTCCTTCTCTAGGAGGTGAGTCCCCCCCCCCCTCTCCTCCCTTTCCTCCCACCCCCCAAAACCCGTCGACTCCCGACCAGAACCTCTCTGCCTTCGTTCCTTCTCCCGCTGTAGCTCGTCTCCTGTCTTTGTGGAGACGGTCCCCGACCTCTCGTCTCAAAGGGACGGAGAGGAGGAGGAACATGTGCAGCTGGTGCTTGGGAGGATGAACAGTCGGCCCGGGGGGGCCGGGGGGGTGGGGGGGCCGAGGGGGCCAAGGGGGGGGGTCTGGTTTCCTTCAGTCACTTCATGCAACAGAATCATGTGTTTATGGACCTTTCCAACAAAAGCGCAGTGAAACTATTGAAGAGACAGAAGGTGTGTCGTTTACGGCCAAATGGTGTGTGACACGAGGGCAGTTTGCACCTCCGCTCTATGAGAGGTGGAGGTGGAGGTGGAGGTGGAGGTGTTCAGCTGTCAAACTGTCAGCTGCAGCTGTGAATATTGAACCCGTCTTGTGTTTTTCACTCTCGTTTCATTGGCGTCTCAGAAGTCATTTCTTTAACCCTTTAACACATTGTGCTCGACGTGTTTTTGTCTCGGACATAAACTTTGACCCGCTGAGCCGTCCGACACACGAAATGATGAAGACGAGAGCGGCTCAGAGGCGCGAGGTCCAACAAAGCATCTGACTGACGGCTGGGAGGAAGTCGGATGATGTAGATGTTTCATCGTGGGGTTGCTGGTTTAAATTGGGCCGCTCTCTTCTCCTTTATGTTTGTGCATATAACAGAACTGGTTCGCCTCCCGCGACCTCTCGTTAAACCCTGACCCCCCCCCCCGTCCCCCCTCCAGGACGAGCCGGCGTCTCTGAGCTTTTGGGATCGTGACGTTGGTTCTTTGTAGAAGAAGTCATCACAAGCATCCCATAAATTCGTCTCTAAATCTGCTCATGATGTGATTCCTGCACATCGCAGCTTTTAGCTGCGGAGCGACTTGGCGGCGAGCGAGCGATGCGAGTTGATCAAAGAGCTGGCCTTGGGGGGTTGAGGGAGGGGGGGGCTGCTGGTTGGCTGTCTGAGGATGGACCGCCGACCCGGCCCGGGGATTAAAGCGGCTATTTGGACAGCGTTCCTCAGCTGATGGGTAGAAACACGACCCGGAGCTAATCCCAGAGTCCCCTGCAGCTGTGCTCGCCGCTGAGTGTGAAGGAGTCATCCAAAGACACGTTCCATGTATCTCCACCCACACACACATATACACATGTACACATACATGTACACACATATGATGCATAGAATACACACCGCGCGTTGTCACGGACAGACTTGGAACATTTTGTTGAACCAGTCTTCCAGTTGTTATGCTAAGCTAAGCTAAACTAAGATAAGCGTATGTGATATGATGCGCGATGCAGATCTTCTGAGACGTGTCCTCACCGTCCACGCGGTCCAGTGTCTTTTAAGCAGGACAGACGTTTCAATGGGGATGAATCTCCTTCTTTTAATGCTCTTCGTTCTCTCCCTCAGGTGTGAAGTCTGCTCTCAACATGTCCGACACAGAGGAACTGTAAGTATTTCATTAGTTTCGATTTTATTAAAAACTAACCGACTGACGTGACAAAGTCCGCTGGATTTTCATGTTTTCATCTTTCATGTTTCAGGGATCAGCTGGAGGGTAAGTGTGTGCGTGACAATAAAACGTTGTAACTGATTGATTCTAGGGAATGTGTTGCATTGGCCTCAATATATTTTGTATGCATTTGGAAATCCACCTTGTAAACGTCACATAGAAATGTTTTCATCGATTACATATGACGTTTTTTTAAAAATGACTTTAAACGCTTTCTTTGTTTGTCTCCCGTCTCGCTTTTCCAAACGTGAAGAGGAGGAAGGTAAAGACGAGCGAATCGATTTCCATCCTTAAAACATTTTCTCCACTGCACTAATGTGACAGCTGCCTGATTTCACCATTAATTTGAAGTGTTTCGACGGCTCTTCATCCAGGAAGCACAAACATCTGCACAGATCTTCTTTCAGTCGCCTTTAACTGTTTTTAGTGATTTAAAGAGGCGATGAACGTTAAGCACATGAGGATCTTATGTGATTATCCGATTAGCTGCGCTGCATTCAGGGTACAGCAGCTCTGTGGGAAAAAAACCCTTTTTTTAATCACTTTTTCACTCGTCTTAACGGAGGCGGAGCTCACGCGTTCACTGACTAACACGCAGCCGCCGGTCGAACGCGTCAAAGTTAAAGGTGACTTGTTTTCCTCTGAGTGACGTTTTGAACGACGCTGTTGAAAAAAAAGAATGCAGAGCTTCTGGACGCTCCGCATTCGCGCTTTCTCGCACGCGTTCCACGAATGTCACCGCCTGACGTCGTCACTGACCTCCTTCACACAGACGTCTTCTAACGGAGGAGGTGGAAAACCGGGGCGATGAAACGTTTCATCCGTCACATTAAAGCGTTTCATCCAATCGGCGATGACGTAACCATCTCCAAAGCTTTGAGTCAAATGGAAATTTTACTAAATGAAAAGTCTTTGTCGACGCCAGCAGCTGCTTTCCACCTCCGCCTCGTTTAACGTGGCTTCTGTGTGAAAGGTCAGCTGACTTCCTCTCACCATCACCATCATCATCATCATGTGTTTCTCTCTCTCCTAACTAAAGTCATCTCTCACTTTCTGTAATGTCAGTGGTCTCCATTAACGGCCTTCTCCCCCCCTCCCCCGGTGGTTTTGGTGCATGCCGCGTGGCCCGTAGCCCAGGAGGAGGTAGTAGAAGTAGAAGTAGCACCTGAGGCCGAGGCCCAGGTGGAAGAGCCAGAGGTAGAGGCCGAAGCCGAGGCCGAGGCCGAGCCGGAGGAGTACCGCGAGGAGGAAGGTACGTGGAACCGCAAAAAAACACTTCAGTTTTTCCCTCAGCATTCCAACAAGGCGCCGAGAAGGTTCCAAAGCGAGGAGGAGACGCCGTACGGGTGTCTTAGGGGCGGGGCGGGCAGGAGGGGGAACGCCTCCGTGGAATGTCCTCAGTCATCACGCCGCTGACACGACAAACAAAAGCATTCTGTGCTGTCGGGTTACAGATGTTTGAATGGTGAAAGGGAGAAGAAGAAAATGTGATTATTTTACATGAGCTGTCCCCTCTAATCTGTCTCCCTCTGTCCACGCTCATGTCCCATTTTGGCAAAGCCAGACAGGATTATGGGTAATATCAGTCATGTAAAAGCTTGGTTCTTCTTCCTCCTCTTTCTGTCCATGAGTAGAGGAAGAGTGGGAGTGGCATTAATCCGCCTGTCCACGTCTTCTGTGGAAGAGTTTTTGTTGGTTTTAAGTTTCTTTGTGATGACGGGCCGATTCCCTGCAGAAGTCCTGACGCCTCCAACGGGTTCTGAACTCACTAAAAGGAAAAACATTAACACATCAGGGTTCTTCATGATGTCATCAGTACCATCGGGCCAGACACTGGAGGAACCAGGCGACATCATGCAGGTTCACAAGAACCTCCTTCAGCTCAGACTAGTCCACTGTAGACAGACCCAGATCCTCCAGCTGAGACCAGTCCACTGTGGACGGACTAAGATCCTCCAGCAGAGACCAGTCCACTGTGGACGGACCGAGATCCTCCAGCAGAGACCAGTCCACTGTGGAGAGACCAAGATCCTCCAGCTGAGACCAGTCCACTGTGGACAGACTAAGATCCTCCAGCAGAGACTAGTTCACTGTAGACAGACCAAGATCCTCCAGCAGAGACCAGTCCACTGTGGAGAGACCAAGATCCTCCAGCAGAGACCAGTCCACTGTTGACAGACCAAGATCCTCCAGCAGAGACCAGTCCACTGTGGACAGATCACGATCCTCCAGCTGAGACCAGTCCACTGTAGACGGACCCGGATCCTCCAGCAGAGACTAGTCCGCTGTGGACAGACTAAGATCCTCCAGCAGAGACTAGTCCACTGTAGACAGACCCAGATCCTCCAGCAGAGACTAGTCCACTGTGGACAGACTAAGATCCTCCAGCAGAGACTAGTCCACTGTAGACAGACCCAGATCCTCCAGCAGAGACCATCCACTGTAGACAGACCCAGATCCTCCAGCAGAGACTAGTCCACTGTAGACAGACCCAGATCCTTCAGCAGAGACCAGTCCACCTGTTTCAAACTGCAGGAACAGAAAGGCGTAGTTCAGCCGGCGGTTGAGTTCTATGGGAACATTTTTTGAGAAATCGACTTAATTCTCGTTCTCACACAATCTGTCCAAACACTACAGAAGGTAAAATAACAAAAGGCGTTTATCTCGTGAATAATCGTTAATCGTTAAGCGATTAAATTAACCCTCAGTGATGTGAGCCGAGCGAGCGAGACGCACGCGGGACTTCTGCAGTGGTTCTGCCTTCATTCCTCACCGTTAAGACATGAACTCTCTGACCCGATGACCTTTGTTCTGCTCTTGCTTTGGACGCTCGCTGCATGCAGACGGCTATGAAGAGGAAGGTACGTCCACCACGTCCTGCGCACCTTCTCCACAACACCAATAATGCACAGCTTTGTCTCTGAAGGGATCAGGCGCAGGGATTCAGTCATGCTGAGTCGTGTCTTTTCTACGGGTGCCTCACGTCTGCTTCTTCTCTGCTTCTTCTCTTCTTTGCATGGTTGTGTCCTTCCAGGGGACGAGGGAGATCCAGATGGTAGTTTGTATTTCCTGCGTTTTTCCACCCGTGTTGTCTGCTGTTGTGTTTTGCTCTTCAGTGTGAGGGTCCCGTATAAACACATGTAGCTAATATCAAACTTTGCTCTCTGTTAAAATGTGTGTTTTTATTCATTTATTATTCACAGTCAATTAACAGTAGTTTACCGTCAAACTCCTTGTTGTGAGAAGTGTGCGATGAGGAAACTCCTCAGTGGTTTACGTGGTGATTTATTACACAACATATTGATCACGTGTCGGGTTTATTGGTTTGATTCACACACTAATGAGCAACCAATTAACACACAATAGGTAGAACACACATAACACAGTGTACACAACGGAGACGTTGGTCTACACAAGATGGACCCCCCCCCCCCCGATCAACCAGCAGCCTCTGCTCTCCTCGTATTCTTGTTTCTGACGAGTTCTCTCTGCTCTCTTCTGTTCCTGTTTTAACTGAACAAGAGGAGAAGCCAAAGTTCAAGTGAGTACGTTTACTCTCTTTTGTTTTTCACGTTGTCGGCACCGTAAAGCTCCGCTGTGAAATGTTCCTGGGAATCTATTATTAGGGATGGAATATGATACTTAAAGCTATGGAGTCAGCCCTGCCGCACCGGCATGACAGCAGGCTGTGACCTCTGCTTCCTAAAAAGGAAGCCAAAGCGTCATCTGTTAAAGCTGCATTCTCTGTAGTGACCACAGGGGGGCGACTCCTCCGGTCCCATAGAAGTCTATGAGAAAATAACAATACAGCATGATGCTCATTTAGTAAATTATGGTCCATTTAGAGTCAAACGGACCATAAAGCAGGGGATGCTTTGGGGCGGGGCTTGGTGTGATTGACAGGTCTCACAGAGACGTATATACGGCGTCTCTACGTCCTCCACATTCAAAATATGGCTACAAATTCGCTGCTTACTTTGCAACGAACACGAGGCTTCAAGGCATCAGTCCACAAACTGGTGGGTGACGTCACGATGACGATGTCCACTTCCTGTTTACAGTTTTATGTTCAGGTGCCCCGAGCAGCTTTTTGGGGCCGTTTTAAGTTACTCGTTGTAATAATAATATTATTCTCCTTCAGACCGTCGGCTCCAAAGATGCCCGACGGGGAGAAAGTGGACTTTGATGTAAGTTGAGTCGTCTTTGTCCCTAATCTCCCTCATCAGACCTCCAACCCTCACATTTACTAACAAGTACTGCACTTAAGTACAAATGTGAGGTACTTTTACTTTAATGACACTTTCTCCTTTGTCCTCTATTACATACTACAAAAAGAGTCTGCAAAATGAAGAAAGCTATTGGCAACTGTTTCCATCATTTTGTTATAATGCTTGTTTTTAATAAGGTTTGGACTGTTTGTTAGTGACAGCCGTCTCCTGTCCGTCCCTCTCAGGACATCCAGAAGAAGCGTCAGAACAAAGACCTGGTGGAGCTGCAGTCCCTGATCGACGCTCACTTTGAGCACAGGAAGAAAGAGGAGGAGGAGCTCCTCGGCCTCAAGGACAGGATCGTGAGTCAACACACATGAGACGTCCACCCGATAACATGCATTTATATACATATATATCTATATGACTTGTGTGTGATGTCGTCTCTGCAGGAGAAACGTCGCTCTGAGCGAGCCGAGCAGCAGAGGGTCCGAGCTGAGAAGGACAAAGAGCGGCAGGCCAGGAGGGAGGTATTCAGAACCTTCCTTCAAGTTACAAACTGTTGTCCAAACTCAGGAGAACAAGAAACAAGAAAGTGCAATTTCCTCAAATAAGCCAATTTACAATTTGCTATAGATGAGTGACGTTACAAGTACAATTTAAGTGCTACAATTTGTTAGTCTTTAGTCGAGGTAGAGTCCGAAGAGGTGTGTCTTTAGTTTGCGGCGGAAGATGTGAAGGCTCTCTGCGTCTTATGGTAGATCCTTATCGTACCTTTACTTATTTTATCATATTGTTTCCTCATTGTGTCCTCATTGTATCCTCGTCGTATCCTTATTGTGTCGTCATTGTATCCTCGTCGTATCCTCATTGTGTCCTCATTGTATCCTCGTCGTATCCTTATTGTGTCCTCATTGTATCTTCATCATACCCTCATTGTGTCCTCATCATACCCTCATTGTGTCCTCATTGTATCCTCATTGTATCCTCGTCGTACCCTCATTGTGTCCTCATTGTATCCTCATCATGCCCTCATTGTGTCCTCATTGTATCCTCATTGTATCCTCGTCGTACCCTCATTGTGTCCTCATTGTATCCTCATCATACCCTCATTGTGTCCTCATTGTATCCTCGTCGTACCCTCATTGTGTCCTCATTGTATCCTCGTCGTACCCTCATTGTATCCTCGTCATACCCTCATTGTGTCCTCATTGTATCCTCATCATACCCTCATTGTATCCTCGTCGTACCCTCATTGTATCCTCGTCATACCCTCATTGTGTCCTCATTGTATCCTCATTGTATCCCCGTCGTACCCTCATTGTGTCCTCATTGTATCCTCGTCATACCCTCATTGTATCCTCATTGTATCCTCGTCGTACCCTCATTGTGTCCTCATTGTATCCTCGTCATACCCTCATTGTATCCTTGTCGTACCCTCATTGTGTCCTCATTGTATCCTTGTCATACCCTCATTGTATCCTCATTGTATCCCCGTCGTACTCTCATTGTGTCCTCATTGTATCCTCGTCATACCCTCATTGTATCCTTGTCATACCCTCATTGTATCCTCATTGTATCCCCGTCGTACCCTCATTGTGTCCTCATTGTATCCTCGTCATACCCTCATTGTATCCTCGTCGTACCCTCATTGTGTCCTCATTGTATCCTCGTCATACCCTCATTGTATCCTCATCCTAGCCTTATTGTATCCTCGTCGTACCCTCATTGTATCCCCATTGTTTCCTCATTGCTTCCTTATCGTATCCTTATTGTGTCCTCCCTACCCATAAGGTATCCCCGTTAAGTTACTCCTAGAACTCCTCTTTGGAAATCCAGTCATATCCTGATGTGTTTAAACTGTGTTCATAGGCTGAGCGGCAGAGGAAGGAGGAGGCCGACGCACACTGGAAGGCGGAGGCAGAAGCCAAGAAGAAGATAGCGCTGAGCAGCATGGGGTCCGGCTATAGCAGCCACCTGCAGAAGGTCCTCTCGGTTGTTCCTGTGATTCCGAACCAGGGGACGACGTGTTGTTTTATTTGTGTTTAAAACGATCGGATTTTGTTTCTAGATTGAGACCAAAAGAGGAAAGAAGCAGACGGAAAGAGAGAAGAAGAAGAAGATCATGACGGAGAGATGCAAACCCCTGAACATCGAGGGCTTCACCGAGGACAACTTGAGGTACTCAACGTTGGACAGACAAGATGAATAGACGAGTAAATAAATAAATGAGCTCACGAGCAGTGAGTGAGGAGTCTGCAGGCAATCAAAATATGACATCATTATATGTTACACAACATGTCTATTTCTGGTGTTGCTCAGAATGTCCCATGAACAGAGGTGTGATGTCTCTAAAACACTGACACACTTATTCATCTAATAGAATAACGACGTTTGCTTCCTGGTTCTGGTCTGCAGGGAAAAGGCGAAGGAGCTGTGGGAGTGGCTTCACAACCTGGAGGCCATTAAATACGACTACTGCGAGAAGCTCACCCGCCAGAGATACGAGGTCAGTGAGGAAGCCTTCTGGGAAAAGGTCCAGTAGCTTTGTTTGTTGCATTTGGGGTACATTGTATGAATCTACCGTAATCTGTATGGAATGAAAATCTAGCCGGTAGGTCCTATAGGTTGAACCTCCTGGGTCACCTGGAGGTGTGCAGGTGAGAAAGTGTCTTTGTCTTCCAGGTCGTCTCCCTGAGGAACCGCATCGACGAGCTGCAGAAACAGTGAGTAAAGGTTACGTCAAGAGGTCAAACTCTGTGTTCATGAAGTAGAACGAATCAGAATCATGTTAAACTTTCTGATGGAAATTGAGGAATATGTGGGAATGTTTTAAAATTCCTTCATATTCCGATGATATCCTTTAATGTTTAATAATGTTTAAACTCAGGAAGATTTCATTCGTAGTAAAATCATCTGGACACTAGAAGGCGATGCAGCTCAAACAAACACCTCCAGAAGTCTTCATTTCTCTTCTCTTGCTTTCTTTTGTATTTAAGCATCTCATACATATTTAAGCATCCGCGCTTCTGTAATATCCAAAGCCTCCCTGCACACATGACGCTGCTTTCTGCACGTTGCGCTTTGCAGCAGCAAGAAGGGAGCCGCAGCGCGCCGCAGGAAGTGAGCGGCTGCTGAGCGATCGTCTGCCCGGAGAAGAGGCGCCTCGCCCCGGCCACAGCGGCCGCCCAGAGCCGGTCCGCTCCCGGAGCTCCGGAGCGGCCAGTCGGTGTCTCTGCCTCTAATGAACACATTTTAAAATGTCGTCACTGTGTTTGTGTAAAAAAAAAACCGAAAAAATATTCAGACAATAAAATGAAATAATGTTGATCACGAAGTTTGTCTCCATCGATCTGCTTGATCAATTGATTATCTTCTAGTTAACAGTAGTTTCCTGCTGAAGGGCTTGTGATTCAATGCAAACAGGTGCATCATGGCTCAGAGGGCTGGATTTCATCTACCTGCAGTACAATAGTATACTAGTATATTAGTACTACAGTGTTCATTTCGCCGACAAAAACTATGACGAAAATGTTTCGTTAAGAACCTTTTTTCCACGACTAAGACGTGACGAAAACGATATAATTAAATAAAAACTATGACCGCGAGTCAAAACATTTGCCGACCTGCTATAGACCTGATCTATAGACCTGTCCTAGGAGGGACATCTATAGACCTGTCCTATGAGAGACATCTATAGGCCTGTCCTATAGGAGGGACATCTATAGACCTGTCCTAGGAGGGACATCTATAGACCTGTCCTAGGAGGGACATCTATAGACCTGTCCTAGGAGGGACATCTATAGACCTGTCCTATAGGAGGGACATCTATAGACCTGTCCTAGGAGGGACATCTATAGACCTGTCCTATGAGAGACATCTAATGGACAACCAAGTACTGCAAGCTAGACTATTATGCAGCTGTAGACACACCACAGGGGGTCCCTGGGCCTGAGAAGGGAAGAAAAGGAGTTTAATGTGGCTGTTAAATGAGACTAAAACAATTACCTTTTAGTCTAGTTTTCGTCGACTAAAACTAAGAAGGATTAAAATGACTAAATGTGACTAAAACTAATTTTTTGTCTAAAGACTAAGACTAAATCAAAAATAGCTGTCAAAATTAACACTGTAGTACTAGTATACTAGTAGTAGTAGTAGTATATACTACAATAGTACACTAGGACATTTTCCTCAGTGTCTCAACGCACTTTGCGTGTGTGTGTCAGCGACGGAGTTCTGTCACTTTGAGGTTTTCAACACTCAGCTTCAGAGAATGAAGCGTTTCACTTAGTGATCGAGGCTCTATGAACATATGAGAAGTAACTGGACGATTCTACTGAGTATAAA
>NC_135700.1:23558574-23573574 GCF_964276395.1 Gasterosteus aculeatus | reverse complement strand
ACACGAGCCCTCAGACCAGCCAACCTGCACTTGGTGTTTTTAATGAGAATAAATCAATTAGCTTGTAATTCTACGCTTGTAGTATCTGCAAAATGCAGTTTTAATAAAAACATTTTTTTTTATAAAAATGACTATAAACTATTACTATTTATAAATTATTTTTTGTGTGTGTGTGTGTGTGTGTGTACATATATTAGTGCTGTCAAACGATTCAAATATTTAATCACGATTAATCACATTTATCTGATAGTTAACCCAAAATGAATCAGAATTAATCGCAAATTTGTTTCTCTTCTAAATGTCCCTTCATTTTTTTTCCATATATATTTTTTTCATTTTAATGCTCTTATCAACATGAAAAAATGAATTAATGTTGCTTTATGTTTAAATGCACTTATTGTAAGTCGCTTTGGATAAAAGCGTCATTTTTGGATAAAAGCGTCGGATTGAATACATAATTCAGACATAAATATGAATTTATATGAGTCATTAGTTACCTTTATTGATTGATCCGTCAATTAATAAAAAAGTGAGTAATATGTAATAATTACTGTGGGGGGGCGGAGTGTGGGGGGGTGGACTGTGGGAGGGCGGACTGTGGGGGGGGGGGGGGCGGAGTGTGGGGGCGGGACTGTGGGGGGGGGGGGCGGAGTGTGGGGGCGGACTGTGGGGGGGGCGGAGTGTGGGGGGGTGGACTGTGGGAGGGCGGACTGTGGGGGGGGGGGCGGAGTGTGGGGGCGGGACTGTGGGGGGGGCGGAGTGTGGGGGGGGGGGGGGGCGGAGTGTGGGGGCGGGACTGTGGGGGGGCGGAGTGTGGGGGGGTGGACTGTGGGAGGGCGGACTGTGGGGGGGGGGGGCGTAGTGTGGGGGCGGGACTGTGGGGGGGCGGAGTGTGTGGGGGGGCGTGGGGGGCTTCAGCTGTTGTAGCAGGATTAGCTGTACGGCACATTTGATCTAATAAACAGTGCAAATAAGCTACACATTTTCCAGGAAATATTTATTGAAAATGCAAATGTACATTTTTATGATACAAATCCTCTTTAAATCAACTGTTTTTTGTCACTTCTTCACGTTTAGATGGTTGTTTTTTTGTTTCCACGTGGTAGTCTGCAGGTACAGGTGGGTCTGATTCCAGAGAGTCCGTTTTTACTCGAATGCTTCTCTTCACGTCTGCGCTCTACCGAACTCCAATAAATAAATAAAGTGCTCCACGTACAGCTGGATTTAAATCAGTTAATACACCTCTCTAGTGTCGATTAATATCAAGTATACTTCACATCACTGAATATACACTTTACTACCGTACTAAAAGTAAAACGTCTAACAATGTGATCGTTAAAAAAAGATATTTACAAAACAAACAAGGGCGGCACGGTGGTGTGGTGGTTAGCACTGTTGCCTCACAGCAAGAAGGTCCTGGGTTCGATTCCGCCCAGTGGCCTTTCTGTGTGGAGTCTGCATGTTCTCCCCGTGTCTGCGTGGGTTCTCTCCGGGTTCTCCGGCTTCCTCCCACAGTCCAAAGACATGCTCTGGGGATCAGGTTAATTGGTGACTTTAAATTGCCCGTAGATGTGTGAATGTGAGTGTGAATGGTTGTGTGTCTCTGTGTAGCCCTGCGATTGGCTGGCGACCAATCCAGGATGAACCCTGACTATCGCCCGAAGTTGGCTGGGATGGACTCCAGCCCCCCCGCGACCCTGTGTGCAGGATAAGCGGTTTGACAATGGATGGATGGATGGATGGATGGACAAAACAAACAAGGCGCATCAGGACCTCTGGGTAGATTCTGATCGCTGATGACGACGGACTGAACGAGTGGAGCAGCTCGTGTTCTGATCCACATCACTTTCCTTAAAGCTTTTTTCACACTTCGAAGCCTTCGAGTCTCGGTTATTTGTGTCTGCGGGCGGCGGGGAGGTGGAGGCGCCGTGAAACCTTTGACCTCTTTGCGGCGAGTTTTTAAAAGGAGTTCATGTATCATTTTAATATACATTAGTTATTATTCTCCAATAAACTGCCTGGGATTTATTGGTTACATGACGGGAACGTCTGTGGCCTCTTATTTCTGTGCTCTAATAATCATTTTTTCAAATACATACAGTGCATTTTTGCCAATAAAAATACATTTTTCAATAAAAAAATCAAAATGGGGTCTCATTAAAACTTTTCCTTGATATTTCAATATTTCATTTATTCATAGTTTCGTATCATATGTATAAGAGCACAAAGCTCCCCAAGTCAATCTGAGAGCAAAATACATTGTTCTGTCTGTTGAAATCGGCCAGATTTCCTTCTATAATTAAAATTCTACATTTTCTCCTAATGAACCAAAAGTCCCAATGAAGGATTGTCATGAGTGTTTTTTTTAATCACTTTTGCGACAGCAGATATAAAAGGTCAAAGGTGGAGCTTCTGTGCCGTGCAGTACCACCTCCCTGCCAGCGGAGGCAGCAGAACACCTGACCGGAGCGGCCAATCGGAGCTCAGCGCTCCACTCTCAACTAAAGCAACATGGCTGAGGTTTCGTCTTCTGCGTTGTGGTTCTGGAGGATCTGAACATCGGTGGGCGTGTGCATGTCTGCATGTGTGTGTCTCTGCATGTGTGTGTCTCGGCATGCGTGTGCGTGTGCGTGTGTGTGTGTGAGATCAGGACCACTGGCAGGAGCACTCGGTGGGCTCCTGGATGCTGTAGCTGACCCAGGTTGCGTTGCCGCTGCAGTAGAGTTGCACGGAGCGCCGCTGCAGGCCCGTCTCCCGGCAACACTTGCAGAAGCGAGCGTAGGTGTTGATGTTGTAGTTGTAGATGCTGGCGGACGGACACTTCCCGTCACATGACACAATGTTCACCTGGCAGGTGAGAGGACCACAGGTGTTATATAAATGGGGTGATTTATCGTTAACGGGGGGGGAACAATAATAAATCCTAAAACGTATAAAAATGCACAATACATAGATAAATAGGCGCCGGACGTTAACGCTGTGGTCACAGTACGTTTACTTCCTCTACTTCAGACTTTTCTCCAGGACGTACCGGCCTGTTGCTGCGACAGTCGTTCTTCCTGATGGTCATCCTCACCGTGACCTTCTGACAAGACTTCCCGTCTTCTTTGCCTGTTCACCCGACAACGGACCACATCAGTTAACGTGAGATATACAAAAGAAAAAGGAGCAGGAGAAACCCCGTCTGGAGCTGCACCAGGAGACGCAGCAGATACCAGGAAGAGGAGGAAGGAATGACCAAGGAGTGAAGATCATGCATGAGATGTTTCAGTTAGACGAAGGACAAATATTTCACTTCACATGAAGCTAGAAAGCAACGGAAGGCTTCACAAACGAGGTAAAAAAACTGTAAAGAGCTGAGGAGACGAATGTACCAAATGGGTTCAAAATAATCTTATCAAATATCAACACAAGTGTATTTATAATATAAAAGGAATGAAATAAAAAGACAGCGTTAAGCTGCCATGTGTAGCATCTGTCAAAGGTGAGTTTGCACATCCGTTCTGTCACCATCCATCAAGACTCTTGTAGCACTGTGTCACGTTCATAATTTGTACTAAAACCAATCCGGTGTCGTCCCTACGCGCCCTGAAATATGCAGTTATGGAGCCATTGGAGAAGGAAATTGTTTTTAATTTACTCCGTTGAGATTGTAGTCCCAATCAAATCCCCTTATTTCAAAAGGGACAGAGACCACTTTGTGTCTTTGGATTATGCGGAGTTCCCCTCAGCGCCGTTCTGGGGCCTCGTCTGTTTAAAATCGACATGCTCCCTTTGGCTCGGACTGTGGAAAACCACTGAATGGTTACTATAATTACGCAGGTGACACGCAGACATTTACACAACGGGGGACTACGGTCCGAGTAAATGCATTGAACTATTAAGCAATTGGATTTTTCTCCAGAATGGATTTATTTGTTTAAAAAAGTCAGCACGAATCGTTAACGTTAGAAAGCGTAAACGAAGTCTTGAATGAAAGAGAATTTTCCTTCAATAACTCTGGACGACGAGAACAAGTTTATTTAGAGAGTTTCTAAATGAAACCACAGTGGATTCTCTGATGAGTATTTGACATGTGCCTCACACAGCAGCTCCGGGCTCCGCACACAGCGCCCCCTGGTGGCGGAGCCGCACAGCAGCATGCAGAGCTCCTACAGCGGTAAACGCCCCCCGCCCCCCCCCTCCCCTCCCGACACCGACCCAATTCGCCCTCTACAGAGACATGCAGACGTCTAAGCCGACTACCGGGCAACTACCAACAGCACATTGTTGGCAATCAACAATGCACTGCCCGGTGCTAAATGGGGAAACAGCTGTACATGTAGGTGATTCAAGGGGGGTGGAGGGAGGGTGGGGGGGGGCGGGGTTGAATACTCGTAACTGTGTGACATCGTTCTCGGCCTGCGTGAAGGATTTCGTCTCCGCCTCCGTTCAGGTGTCAAATCCAGTTTGGAAACGCCGTCGTCACGTTTTTTTAGAGACTCAAATAAATTAAAATAAGGGAACTTAGAAGGTGAAGCCAGGAGGCAACATGTGCTTCATGTGTTCTGAGTACTTATATTTTCTTGTTTCGGTGGAGGGTTTCGGTTTTTTTCCAGCGGTTTTGACCTCGCAGAGACCTGAACTGAGGCGGCAGGTGAGAGGAGCGTTCTGCAGTCGGACCTCCTGCAGGTTTTATGGTTGGAGACTTTTTTGGAGGGAGTACATTGTTGAATAGCAACAATGGCACGGACAAGCCTTGTTGTTTTTGGTACCTCGTTCACAGTTTGTGTTAACTGTGGGAGTCATGGGGCTAAAGGGGAAAGGGAACAGAGAGAATCCAGTACCTGGATGGGGGGGAGGGAGGAGGGGGGGGGTTGGTACATGAAGGTAAGCTGCAGCACATCAACCAAAAAGCCATTTGCATGAAATCAGAGGCTTTTCAGGGACTAATCTACAGCTATCGTCCCTTTGAAGGGTCGTCCTCTGAGAAGCACGCCGACGAATATCTGCGCTCTGAACAAACACGTTTAACACCGGCGAGGATCCAGGTCGGCGCCGACACTTCTCCACCGGAGGGCCAACGCGTGGGACACGTGGCAGGTGGAGGCGCTCTCCGGCGTCTACGGCGCTACGCTAACCACGCAGGCTGCGCCGGATCGGGGGGGGGGTACTCACACGTCTTGCAGCATCCGTCCACGTAACTTACGACGGTTCCGCCGACCTGAAGGGGAGACGCGAGATGATGAGGAGTCGGCTTTCAGGAGGTGCTTCTGCATTTTATGGCTGGAAGGCGACGGCGTTGTGAACCAGGGGCACCGAGGGAGGAACTCGTGCATCACAAATTGTCCTTCTATTGATCATTATTTAAGGTTTCAATCAATCGATGGAGACTCACCTGGCGGAGAAACCTTTGCGAGGTGTGTGTGTGTGTGTGTGTGTGTGCGCTCTGACCTTCATGCACTCGGTCTCGTTGAAGGGGGGGCAGCTGTACAAGTGGGAGATGAGCGTCGGCCCCGACAGAGTCTCCACGCAGTCGAACTTCACACAGTTGGAAACCCACGACTTCCCCGGCTGAAAACACACACGGCATCAACGGATTAGTAGTACTACTACTACTGATGTCCTCCAGTACCAGTACTACTACTACTGATGTCCTCCAGTACCAGCACAACTTAAAACTACAGGTAACAACATCCCTTGTTGCCGTTAGCGATGACGTTATGAGGAGTCACCTTGTGGAGGACCGCGGTCCCGTTCTCCTGTTCGTAGAGGCAGGAGATGTTCTTACAGACCCCGCAACACGTGCTCTGGTCCTTTGGAGGAACGTAGACCTGGTTCTGAAACACGGGGGGCGGTCAGCGTGGGATGTGTGTGTGTGCGTGTGTGCGTGCGTGTGTGTGTGTGGTCTCACCGGGCGGCAGTGGGCGGAGCAGTTGATGCTGGCGGTGCGCAGCAGGTGGAAGCCGCTCGCCGGGTCGAGGCTGCGGCTGCACTGCCGGCTGTGACACACGCCGTCGGCGTGGCGCTCCACCAGCGTCTGACCCGGACGCAGCACGCCGCGCTCGCCGAACACGCACACCGCCTCGCGCACTGACAAGGTCAGAGGTCACGGGGTGTCTTATCATGTGTTCGGCTTTAATTAACTGTGTGACGTGTCCGATGTAACTTCTATGTTATTCTTTGAGGGGAATCATGAATCAGTGGAGGAACTCACCACACTTGTATCTTTTGCAGGCGCACTGGTTGTGCGGGTCGGACGGGGAGGCCCGGTCCAGCTGGGCGGCTTCTCCCTGAGCGCCGGATCACAAACATTATGATGATACTCGCGTTCTAGTGTCTTCATCTTTACCCGCACACACACACACACACCCGCCGCCCTCTGGCTCCATTTCATTATTACATGTTTCTGGGCGGCAACATCTTTTAAAAAAAAAAAGACAAGTACAAAAACGGCGAGCAAATAACAACACAGCGAAGAGACGGAACGCATGTGGGATTTGTTGTGAAGGGATCATACTGCCTTTGAGAACGTGGAAATAAATACCACAAACCAGCTGATTGTGTACATGGTATCAGATACGTTGTCATATAGAAGTGAGTAACGCACCAGGCCACATTTAGGGGAGGCGATCTTCTCACAGGAACACTCTGAAGTCACAAGGAAAGGAATCAGCTGTTAGTCCTTTGTTTTGGGGCAGGTGGGAGTGGATCACAATCTTATTTAAAAGACGGTTCGTACCGCATGTTTGTTCTGGACAGCAGCGACCCGGACTGGAGCCGGACGCCACCGACATCCCAACGGGACAGACAAGCACAGGACACCTGGAGGGCTCACACACTGCGCGCACACACACACACACACACAGCAAAACTAGTCATGGCGCTTCTGGTAACGCCTGTCAATCGTAGTAAGCCCCGCCCTAAAGCATCCCCTGCTTTATGGTTGGTTTGACTCTAAATGGACCATAATTCACTAAATGAACATCATGTTGTATTGAAGAAGAGTTTAAACTAGAAACTGAGACCATAAACTCATGTTTACAATGTTTACTGAGGGAATAAATCAAGAGAGAAGTAGAGTCATTTCCTCATAGACGTCTATGGGAGCAGAGGAGTCGCCCCCTGCTGGTCACTACAGAGAAGTAGAGTCATTTCCTCATAGACGTCTATGGGAGCAGAGGAGTCGCCCCCTGCTGGTCACTACAGAGAAGTAGAGTCATTTCCTCATAGACGTCTATGGGAGCAGAGGAGTCGCCCCCTGCTGGTCACTACAGAGAAGTAGAGTCATTTCCTCATGGACGTCTATGGGAGCAGAGGAGTCGCCCCCTGCTGGTCACTACAGAGAAGTAGAGTCATTTCCTCATAGACGTCTATGGGAGCAGAGGAGTCGCCCCCTGCTGGTCACTACAGAGAAGTAGAGTCATTTCCTCATAGACGTCTATGGGAGCAGAGGAGTCGCCCCCTGCTGGTCACTACAGAGAAGTAGAGTCATTTCCTCATAGACGTCTATGGGAGCAGAGGAGTCGCCCCCTGCTGGTCACTACACAGAATGCAGCTTTAACACGTGTCACACCTGATTTTTAACGTTTGTGGTACTTCATGCACAAAAAACATCGGGACAAATTCCTTCTGTGTGTAAACCAACAAATGTACACACAGATATGCATCTATTACAAAAGAATGTCTTAAATGTGTGTGTTATCTGACCACACTGGTAGGCGGGGCAGCAGCGATCCGTGGCGTTCCCGTCCACCGTCAGCACCTCGCCGTCCTGGCAGAGAGGAGGCGCCCCCGTGCAGGAAGAACACACTGCGGTGAAAAAGACACACACGTTTGCTCACAGCGACGGCTTTGCGCTTCCCCCCGGGGGTGGAATGTTTGTGATTTGGGAACTGACTGCAGATGTGGGCGAGGCAGCAGCTGCCGTCGGCACGGGTGGCGATCGCCGTCTGGTCGCCTCGGCAGGCGGGAACGTCCGACTCGCAGAGGTCGGGATCGCACTCTGATACACGGCAACGATGAAGGGAAAGGTCATAAATCGTGTTAAATTAGAAAATACACCACTTTCATATCTGCATATTCAATGCAAAGCCTGAGGATGCTAGCGTAGCTTAGCATAAAGACAGAGTCCAATGATAAACTCACCACACACGTAGTCCGGGCAGCAGGAGTCGGCTCTGTAGTACGACACCAGCTTCTCCCCGTATTTACACCGCGGGGGGGCGGAGTCACACAGGCTCTGGTTGCACACTGCGCACAGTTAACACAACGACACGTCCATGAGTCACACGTTTGTGGCGCTTTCCTCCGGGAGATCCGGCGCTTCGGGGCAGCGCGCCTCACCGCAGACTTTCCGCGGGCAGCAGCTGGCGTCGTCGGCGAGGCCCACGAGGACCTCGGCGGCCCGCCGGCACGGCGGCGGGGGCGGCGCGGCGGCGCAGTCGTACTCCACCGGGAGGACGACGTCGTTGTCGCAGCGGTACATGCAGCAGGCGTCCTCGGAGGCCTTCCACACGTCGCCGTGTGCGCGGGGAACGCCGGCGCTGTCGGTGCAGGCTGCGGAACACACGGCGTCTGATGTGGCAAAAGGCTTCTGAGGGTGGAGCTCTGACTGATGCTAAGCTAGGCTAACATTGAATAGTGTTACGTTTCTCGAGGAGAATGTGAACGCCGATGGAAGCCGTCCCAGAGGTTACGCAAGTTAATTCTGACCATTTAAATAAATAAATGAACAACACGCCGACGGGCACAGTCCAAGATGGCGTCGGCGAGCTAGAGGGCGGTACACGGCGGCCTCACCACACTTGTCCGGGGGGATGCACAGGGCGGAGTAGGGCCGGTGGAGGAGGGTTCCCTCGGGGCACACGCAGCCCTCCGTCAGGCCCGAGCACGGGTCCGGGTCCGAGTCGAAGTCGTGGTTGGGGCAGGACTGGGAGGTGCAGGCCGGCAGGCAGGCCTGGTAGCGCAGGGCCCTGGGGCAGGAGAAGGCTGCAGCGGGGCATTAAGACAAGGGGGCTCTGTTGACTTACTCCACACTTAAGCCTCTGCGTGGTCATGAAACATGAGGCGTCCACAGAAGGCTCACGGCAGTAGTCCCGCCTCCTCCACTCGATGCAGATGTTGAACTTGTGGCAGGAAGCGACGTAGGCGGCCAGCGCCACACACTGGTTGTTCACGTACTCTTCGTCGCGCACCCACACCTCGCAGAAGGTGCTCGGAGGGACCTGCAAACGAGAAGAACAGATCTTCTCATTATATGGTGGCGGGGGTCCACCAGCTGGGTTAAAGACTCGGCGAGGGGGGGTACGTACGAAGGCGCTGCAGGGCTGGAAGGCCTCGTCCTGCAGCATCAGCAGGCAGGCGGAGCAGTCGCTGGTGGAGCAGTTGAGCGGACGGCGGCGGCTGTGGCTGATGTAGCTGGTGGTGTTGGGGACCTGCCAGCTGTCAATGAACACGTCCGGATCCTCGCCGGCGCCAACCGTGGAGCCGTTGGCCAGAGTCAGGTCGTTGGACGGGTCCCCATCACAGAAACCTGAGGGGGGGTTGATGGGGGGCCAGAGAACCTTTTTGTTCACTTCTAACAGACCACAAAGCAGGGGAGGCTCCAGGGCGGGGCTACACGCTGATTGACAGGTCTCTAACAGACCATAAAGCAGGGGAAGCTCCAGGGCGGGGCTACACGCTGATTGACAGGTCTCTAACAGACCATAAAGCAGGGGAAGCTCCAGGGCGGGGCTACACGCTGATTGACAGGTCTCTAACAGACCATAAAGCAGGGGAAGCTCCAGGGCGGGGCTACACGCTGATTGACAGGTCTCTAACAGACCATAAAGCAGGGGAGGCTTCAGGGCGGGGCTACACGCTGCAGGGGAGGCTTCAGGGCGGGGCTACAGGCTGATTGACAGGTCTCTAACAGACCATAAAGCAGGAGATGCTTCAGTGTTCTAAAGGGTGACTCACCACAGAGGCCCATGGCGTGCAGCTTGCTGCCCGAGCTGTCGGTGTCGATGACCAGCATGCCGGTGCTGTGGTACCACTGCAGCTTGAGACCGGCCGGGCTGCGGATCAGGTACATGTTGCCCGTGTCGTAGACCTCGAAGCCGAACTTCTTGAAGCGGGGCTTGGCGTAGCGCGAGTTGACGTAGAGCTGAAAGAGGAGGAAGACGAGGAAGACGAGGCCTTGAGACGCTGCCTGTGGTTAAGGGCAAAGTGGTGGAATGCGGAGCCTCACCCGCCGCTGCAGCCTGTTGACGATGACGTGGTCCGATTGGTGCGTGATGTTCAGCGCCACCAGACACAAGTTGGTGAAGTTCCAGAGCAGCTTGGAAAAGAAAATCAACACGTGAGACAATTCTTAGCATCCTTTTTGTTGTATTGAAGTACTACTGGACGTGGTTCATCTGGTGGAAGCATGAGAGCAAAAGGTTTCTACTGAGACAAATCTTATGAATATATGAATCCATTTCCTCAATGAATACATGTATTATATGTGAACAAACCCCTGTGTAGAACTTTGGGGATGTAAGAGCTCCTGATGGAGACCATTTTAAAGAGAACTTTAGTCACATGACGACATGTTGGAGACACTACAGGTCAAAGAATTAACACATGAATGTGTATTTAGGATGTCTAAAAGTCCTCGTGTCCGTACCGGAGACTCCGAGTCGACGGGACACTCCTGGACCAGGACGCTGACGGTCTCGTTGGGCAGCCGGGTCACGATGTAGGCCGCGGCCTTGTAGACGGCGACGCTGTTCCCGTCAAACGTGATCACGTTCAGGTCCGGGAACACGGAGCAGCGGCCTGCAGCACACGGGGACGGAGCCACAGGGGACATGAACATGCCTGACGTGGTGACGGAATCATAGCACGGCGGGTACGTTTGTCTTCCTCACATGGACAGTCCCACTTGGGGCAGCACTTGTCTCCGTTGACCAGAACGGCGAAGCCGAGCAGGCCGCAGTTCGGGGGGTCGGAGGTGAAGGGGCAACTCTGGGACTTGTTGAAGAGGACGAGCTGGTTGTTGACACAGATGTACTTTGTGCAGTCGTCGACTATCTCCGCGTACGGAGGCTGGGTGGAGACAAACGGAAGCAGGAAGTGACACGTGAGCCGTACAGACGTATGCAACCAAAAACTAAACACCTCAAATGTGGAGATTCATCTCCAGCTGGAACGTCTCTCTCTTCACATGAATAAAGACGCTGCTTTATACGCCGCGTTAACGCCGCGTCGGCCATGTTGGATGACCAATAGCAGCTAGTCAGGTTTATCAATAAAGAAAACCAGGAATCATGTGACTGACGTTCCACCTACTGTGCACGTCCGTGTCGCCCTGGACGCCGTCGCCTCCACTGCGTGTGCGGTCGACGTGGGAGGCCTCGCCGCACTGGTGCGATTGGCTGCGGCCCCCCGCGCGGTGGTCTGGACTGACGTGGCTGCCGCGGGTGACGAGGTAGCAAAGGGCTTCTGGGTAGAGACGAGGTGAGCGTCGGGCGGAGGCGTCGCCGGTCGGGGCGCCTTGGTCGTCAGGGTTCCCTCGGGTGCGGGCGACTCTCGAACCGTTATCGGGGAGACGGTTGTAGACACCACGGGCGTTGTGAGGGTGGGAATGGGCGCCGGCTCACCGACGGCGGTGAGGTCGGGCGTTGATGTGGATGTCGTGGTCGTGTCGGCGCGCTTGGTCGAGCTCAACGTGGCGACCGGCCCGGCAGACGCTGGAAGAGTCGCAGACGTGGTCGTCAATCCAGGCCCGACGGGGGTCGATCCGGTTGACGATGTTGGGGGGCTTGTTGCCGCGGTAACCCTTGCGGTGACCGGCCTGACGGAGGGCCTCTCGGGCGACGTGATTCTCGGGGGAACCCGCGTCGTGGCGGGAACCCCGGGTGTCGACCCAACGGTGGTTGTTGGGGCGGTGGTGGTGCTGGTCGGCGTAAATCTTTCAGTGGGCATCGAATGGGTGGTGGCTACGTCCCAGACAGTCGTCGACCCCGGCGGGGACCGAGACGGAGTCGGCGTTGTTTGCCAAACCTCCGCCCTGCTGGTCGGCACCTCCGCCCTGCTGGTCGGCACCTCCGCCCTGCTGGTCGACACCTCCGCTCTGGTGGTCGACACCTCCGCCCTGCTGGTCGACACCTCCGCCCTGCTGGTCGGCACCTCCGCCCTGCTGGTCGACACCTCCGCCCTGCCGGTCGACGGACGCGTCGTCTCGGTAACCGACTGCACTGTGCCGGGACTGAGCGTGGTGGTCAAAACACCCGGTGGAGGTCTTGTAGAGGTGGTGGTGAGAAGTGTCTCCGGGACGCCGGGCGCAGGCGTAGGCGGGGCAGAGGTCAGTATCTTAGTTGTCATGGCTGCAACTTCCGTGGTGATTTCTGGAGGCGTAGCAGAGGTGACAGGCGGCGTAGACGTTGCGGGACGACGAGGTGCCTCGGTAGTTTCTGCTGAAGGGACTTCGAGGAGGACAGTTTTAGACGTAACCTCCGGTTGCGTCTTCAAGGTGGAGGAGGCGTCCCGTTGCTCAGAGACCCGAGCGGTAGAAGACGGATGGGCGGAGCTCCCTGGCGTCGGTATACGCGGCACAGCGGTGTTTTCTGTAGGAGGCATTGGCGCAGGGGTCGGTCTCGTCGTGCCAGGAGGACCCGAGGACGCGGTGAACATCTCTGCTGGTCTGGAAGTCGCTGTGGTCTTCTCGGCTGTCGGGCCGGTGGCGGACCAGGAGGTTCTCTCGGCGTAAGTGGTGGTGGTGCTGGACCCGGGTGGAGTTACGATGTCGGTGATCTTTATGGGTCCGGCCGCCGTCGTGGAATCAAGTACGGTCGCTTTCTTCGTTGTTCTCCAGTCTGTTGAGGAGGGGGCAGGTGGTGCAGGTGTAGTCGATGCAGCGTGGGCCGTAGAAGACGCCGCGGTCTCAGGAACAGCTGCTGTGGAAGTCGTGGGTTCAGTGCGCAGAAACGTGGCAGAAGGTGTCCTCATGTACGCCGTTGTTTTACTGGGGGTGAAAGGTGCAACCGGTGTGACCGGTTCTGTGGTGACAGCGGGTAAGGAGGTACTTCCTGTTTCACCAGGAGGGGAGATCGGGCCGGGCGAGGAGGTCACTGAGGCTGTTGAATGTGAAGGGACGGCTGTAGTGGTCGTTGCTGTTACTGTTGTTGTTGCTGTTGTGGTTGTTGTTGTTGTTGTTGTTGTCGGGGAAAGTTGCTCCACGATCCCTGTCTTTGTGCTGGTGTCTGTGATCGCAGTGGTACTTGAACTGGGAGCAGTGGTCCGCTCGGCAACTAGAGTCCCCGAGACCAGAGCGGGCCTCGGACCAGAGGAGGTGACCACCCCGGTGACTGCTGCCGAATGAGTCGTGGCCACCGTTGGAGGCGGGGCTCCGAGGGTCGGTGCCACAGCGCTAGGCCGCTGCAGGGGGGCGGTCATGGCGGTTGTGGCGGTTGTGGCGGTCGTGGCGGTTGTGACGGTTGTGGCGGTCGTGGCGGTCGTGGACGTGGCCGTCGTGGCGGCGGTGGCGGCGGTGACCCAGGAGGGAGCCGTGACGGCGAGGGGAGTGCTACTCGTTGTGCCGGGGGTGGAGCTTGCGGCTGTGGTCGTCCCCGCCGCAGCGGTGGCCGAAGCCTCGGCCCATCTGACAGTAGCCGGCGGCTCCTCCACCTCGGGGCTGACGGTGGGGGGCGCTGGCGGCGTGGACGGGGGTCCTTGTGTTCTGGGGAGTTCAGGAGCTGCGGGACTGGAGGGGGGCAGCTCTTCGGGGGCCGGCGGAGCTGTGGACGAGGTCATCTGTGTGCTGGTGGCTTTACTGGGGGGAGGGGCGGAGGATGCTGTGGTGGTGGTGGTCTGAAGGGGGCGGGTGGAGGCAGCAGTGCTGGCGGGGGTTGAGGAAGTGGCCGGTGTTCCAGGCTTCACAGCGACTGGACCCTTGATGCCTGAACGATGAAGAGAGCGTCCATGAGACAAAGCGAGAGGGGCGGAGCTTGTGTATATTTTATGTTTGTATTGTTTGATCTGAAACTAGAAAGTTTAAAGGTAAAAATGTAATGAGACATTTTCTCACCTCTTGCTTGTCTTTTTGTTTTTAACTTATGATTGTGTGTGATTTTGTGTCAATGATGACATCACATCAGCAATAGACAGTTGCAGTTAAATTCTAGTGTGACTGAATGTTTTACTGCAATAATTCATTGATATAATTAATTGGAAGGTTGATCGAGTTGATGATGTCTACTTCATGTGGACGAACATTTATAAGTACAATGTCCCAACGGGGGGGAAACAGCCTCACGGATCAGTTACAGTTACACTATAAATATCAGTTATTGATATTAAACACTCCTCACAGTCCTCAACGAAGACACAGCGGCGGGTGACCTCATCCAGGACCATGTGGGGGGGGCACACGGGAAGGCAGCCCTCCACTCTGAGGAGAGAGCGACACAACCGTCAAAACGAAATACGACGCGCCACGTGTCCCCTGTCAAAGGTCAAAGGTCTCACTGCGGGATGCCGGCGCAGGCCTCAGCCGACGGGTCGCCGCAGGTCTTGAAGCAGGGCACCACGCAGGAATCGTACCTCCACTGACACCGAGGACCCGGCAGGGCGTCCGGGCTGGGGCCTGACGAATAAAGACACACAGGCCTTGACTCTCTGGAGGGAGGAGGGGGGACGGGGACGGGGGACGGGGGACGGGGTGGGGGGACGGCATCGAGTACGAAGAGCACTTGAGCAGAAGGCAGAATACCCGTCAGCCTGAACAGCGTGGCCTTGCGGAAGCTGTCGGCGTGCCGGTACTTGAGCAGGTGGAGGCGGGCCGGAGTGGCGTGCAGGAAGAAGCCCGGCCTGGCGTGGGACTCCAGCGCGTCGTACCCGGGGCTCCAGGTGTTCCTGTGCAGCACGAAGGTGGCCCCCTCCCGGAAGGCCTCGCCCTCCTCCCACTTGGACAGCGACACACGGCCGCCGGCGCCCGCCGACAGGAAGTAGTTCGGTCTGTCGGCGGCCTCAAAGGAAACCCGCGACGTGTCT